>NW_021318878.1:315538-317866 GCF_001605985.2 Dendrobium catenatum
AACTTTGTAGGATTTGTCCTTTAAAAGGGTACCCAAATGAAAAAGAAATTCAGTGTAAAGGACCTTTCTTTTTCACTTTGAGTACCTAGTATTTGAAATGCCTCACTTTTAAAGGACTTCTTAAAAGAAATTCCCTTTAGGTACCTGGTATCAATATAAATAAAGCCAGTAGAGTAAAAAAGAAAAGTTTATGGAAAGTGTCATATATTGTACAATACAGAGTTTACAGAAAAGTAATGGTGGCCAGGCCCCACCGGAAAAAAATATGGATTCTAATCATATTAAATGATGCAAGTCTTAAAAGTAATGCATTTCATCTTCATCCTCATCTTCAAGCTCTTCTCTGGATCATCTCCCTTTGGATCATCTTCTTCTAACTTCGTATGATTCATCCTTCAGAAGGGTACTCAAATAAAAAAGAAATTTCTTATGAAGGGCCTTTCTTTTTAACTTTGGGTACCTGATATTTGAAGTACCTCACTTTTAAAGGACTTTCATAATTCAATTATATTACAATTTATTAATTGCATCATTGAAAGAGAAAATATATACTCTACTGTATGGTTATCCTAAATAGTTAAATAGAAAATTCAAACAGTCATATATGAAAAATAAAATACACATAGCCAATCACACTTGGCCATGCTCTTATTTTTTGGGGCTAAGCAGCCGAAGCACCTTTACAAAGCAATTATATATAAACAAAGTTTTTATTTATCATTTTGGCCCTCTTTATTTTAGCGCTGCATGAGCATGATCACCTGTAGAAAATAACGTCAGTATCAAGATCGCCCATAACTTATGGGCAATCTATCATGCATATCATGTTATAAATAAAGTGCAATAATAAGATAGACATCAAAATAATCACATCAAGTCAAAGTTAATATCATATATGCCACATGCAAGAACGTCACAATATAGAAAATAGAAAAAAGAAAATCACCAGCCTAACCTAAAGCTAGAAGTTGTGCCATAGCAAACAATTCTATGTGAGTGTAGTAGGCTTGTGTGGCTTTGGATATGTTCTATGTCAGTTATCTAGTTCAAGTTATTTTATGTTCGAGTTTATTGGAGGCCGACATGGGAACTTTGATTAAGGTTTAAATATTAATGAATTGGAGTCCATTTAGTTAATTTAATTGGTTTGTCAGTTTTAACACTTAAAACAATATTCTTTGAAGTTTAAGTTGAGTTAGCAGATTTTAGAAGGTCCAAGGTCATCCTATCCGTTAGGTTAAAGGATCCAAAAGGTCACTTTAGAAATAGGTTAGTTTTAGGAGTTCTAGCATTTTTATTAAATATTAGATCTTATAAGGAGTAATTAGACTTTAAGCTTGTTGGATTTAGAGTTTTCTAGGTAAAGTTATGAATTTTAGAAGTTTTGGGCCCTAGTTAATGAACTACGGTTGACCGGAGAGTTGACTTTTTAATTTAAGAAGTTTATAGAAACCTAATATTTTTAATAAATACTAGATTTTAATTAGAGTTGAATGCCTTTTATTTTCACCAATTTGGATTTTTTGGAATTAGTTATGCTTTTTTAAAGTTCAGGTATTTAGTGAATTATTAAAATTGTTTAATAAAGGGTGTCTTAGGGAGTTTTGATCCAATTCAGTTTCAAATATCCTAGAATCACCCCCAAAGGTTAGGAATAATCTAAAGAAATGTTCTCAAGTATTTGGAAAATTTTTTGGATTTTTAATAATTTTTAATTATTTAACTTAATTAAAAGAGTGATTTTTAGTCAAAATTAAATTAAAGTTCATATTGAGGTCTAATTAAGTTGATTTTAATTTTTTTTTAAGATTGAGACTTAAATTTTAAAGAATTTACTATATTATGGGTAATTTTTAAATTTAATTTGAATTTATTAAAATTTTCTGAAGTTATCGGGGCTTAATTAAGGGGTTCAATTAGGGTTTATTAATTAAGGGGTTTAAAAGGTTCTAAATTTTTTTTAGAAATTTCTGGAAGGTTTAGGGTGCCATTAAGTTTAAGGGTTCTAAGTTTTATATCAATCGGAGGTGCACCCTAGCTCCTATAATTTCTCTAAGTTCACTAGACAGGTTTTTAATTATTATCCTTAAGGTGTTGCTAAGTAATGTAGGTTTGAATAGAATGTTTGAGACTAACCCTTCAGATAACTCAAAGGAAAATGTAACAAAATATAAGCACACCATGTCCTTAGATGTAGGAGAGTCTAAGCTAGTACTCGTGAGTCCTATACATGCAAAAGATGATTAAACAGTAATTGAACGAAATTAATAATGTAACTAGCTTGTGGATTATTGGAGCCCAATCACCACTAATCCTTCTCCCATGAAT
>NW_021318878.1:317966-323617 GCF_001605985.2 Dendrobium catenatum
TTTTTTTATAAAATATTTTTTTTTCAATTTTTAAAAACTAATTATTAATTTAAAATATATAGTATTTAATAATTATTATAGCTTAAAATACATATAATATTTTAAATTAAAATTAGATTTAAATCAAAGAGTTTAATTTTTTGAAGAAAATGATATATTACATTATTTTTTGGATTAAAATTGAATTTTTAATGAATTATTGATCTTTAAATAATTAAAATAGATTTAAAAACTATTTAAAATAATAACATAAAGCAAAATACGACGAGGTGACACTCGGCGCTGTTTGATTAGCCCGCTCAAGCTACGGTGGTGGCTCCAATTCATTGGCAATGATTGACGCCGCTATCAATCATTGCCATATGATTACTAAAATGGCGGGACAAACATACTGTTCTCTTAATCAAGTCAACATGCGTTGGTATTGTCGGATCTTACGCTATTTTGAATGAATGGCCCTGATCAAGCTAGATCGATAACGAGATTGGAGGATATGATTCCTGATTTTCTCAAGTCGTGGGACGACGTAGTTTGAACGGTTGATCTTGAAATCAATGATCCAGATTACGAACCATTCATGCGGCTTACGGAGCAAACCCTAGAAATAAAAATCACCTCGTTATCCTCAAATGCTTGATCAAATTTAGTGAAATTTTAAACACATATCAAGCACATAAACATAAATTATGGGAGAGCATTTAGGAGATATGAAAGCTTCCCGTTAAAAAGTTATATAGCTCTAAGTGTAGTGACATAAATCCCAAGTTTTTTTGGAGAATATCACCGTGGGATTTCTGGGCTCTCGATTCAGTTGAGCTTGTAGATTATCCTCATACGTTTCTCCAGTTAAAATAGAAACTAAACGAGCTCTAGATCAAACTGATGAAGGCCTTGGACAAATCTAGGCTAAGGGTGGCCATAATACTATCGCCGGCGGCCTTGACCGGTGGGGTTTGGCTTAGGGGAAATGAAGGGAGTTTAAGAGAACTTTCACACCAAATCTCATAGGTTTGGGAGGCTTGGATAGAGGGAAAGAGCCAAAATATCCATTCTATGAATCCTAAAATCCCTATTTAAAGCCTTAGGCTCTAGATGGACAGTCTAGATTAAATTTAGGGCTAATTAGGAGAGAGGGGAGGTGATTTGACTGTGATTTCAACCAAGGGAACATTTGGAATTATTTAAATGCAACAAATAGGTTTAATTTAAATTAAATGCGTCAAATTTGACCCAATAAGACTTGGGTTGACCAAGTCAAAGCTTGACTTAGTCAACTTGGTCAATTAGGTCAAAGGAGTAAGAGGTTGAGCCTAAGATGACTTGGAATGGGTTTGAAATTGCATCAGACTCATTTGGGCTTAATTGGGTCAACCTAGGTTGACCTGGTCAACCAGGTTGACCCAGGGCATGGGTCTAGGCCCAATGGGTCAAGTCTGACCCCTGGAACCCAAGGAAGGTATGAGATTGAGTCGAGGAGGTTTGAATTTGAATGAGAAGGGATTCGCATCAATTAGGTCAACTAGGTTAACCCAGTGCCTAGAGGTGGGCTCAACAGACTTGGCTTGACCTACTAAATTGAACGGGAGGGGTCTTGGGGCCTGATTTGGTAAATTTTGACGACTAAGTCAAACCCTTTGACCCCGGGTTTGATGAATTCAAGGTCAACAAACAATAGCATATGCTAATATGAATAAGCCATTATTTCCATCAAGTGAGTTGGTCGATAAAAAACACAACTAAATACTTAGATTTAAAATGGCATGCATCCAAACTTACAAGTGGTATGTACCCAACAAAAAATCCATCATCACACTCATTGAAATTGACATAAAACCTCTAGAAAGAATTGTCAATACTACTAAATGTATATGTGATATGTGATCCTGTGTTTTTATCAAGTAGTTCCGTTGTCAATGTTGGAACCCATTTTTAGTTTTAATCAATTGAGCCAAATATATGGCATCACGAGCTTACTCTCTTGTCCTCTAAAGCTTCATGTAAGGTAATGATAAACCGAAATATTTCTTTAGACCGCTATTTATTTCATTTGGTGAAATATATCGATATCTCTTGACCATCTCCTGAATCTCATTGGTAACCCATGTAGATGTGACCAACCGATTCCTAGCACAATTTATCTGAGGCCATGTGTGTACTTCATCTACTCTCCTAACTTGAAATAATTGAGTTTCTTTACATAGGGATGCTCGAATTCTACTTTGACAACCTTGATAAGAATATGTCGCAATGACACATTTCCTATCACTAGCTTTTATCCTCACCCCAAAGTTCCCTTTAATGGCAATAGATTGGAGAGCATTCTTGAAAGTTGTTAAATCATTAAAAAATATACCAAGACTGATATTTGTAACACTTCAAGTCTAAACTCTATGAAAAATCATTATGAGTAATAAAACATTCAATAATATGCTCCTTACTCTCAACCCCCATGAGGTGTGAATTTGATTGATCTTCATCTACTTCTTGTCGTGAGATAACTATCTCAGCACTTAAATTTTCATTCAATAGTTTTACCAGCTGGCTCACGTTAACATAAGAATTTATTACCTTGTACTCCTTGGTGATGTTCCTTATATGTGATAATACATGTTATATTGATGCCCTTTAAGCCATACACATATTCTAGCAATCTTTGCACTAATCATAAAAATATTGTTGTCCTTTATCAAGTTTGACAGTCCTTTATTTGCTGCAATTATACCTCTTTCTAGATTGGTCATTTGTGTTAACCCAAAATCATTCAAATTTAAATGCAAGAAATATATGCTCTTTTTTATCTCCACATAAATGATCTACTACTTCGTCACTATAATCCTGCAATACCGAATTATGCCACGCACTTGTCATTTATCCTTAACTTCAAGCTGACAAAAGAAGACACATCAAACACCAAATCGCTAGAAGAATAATAAACATAAATATTGACACTTAAATGCCCAAAACAAAAACATAAAGCATGCATATATATATATATATATAAGACAAATTAAATATGCTTCTAGAGAACTAGAATGCACCCATATACACCTAATTAATTACAGAAGACTACTTGAATAAAATTATAACATATATAATGAACCTACATAATGCTTACTAAAATAAACCTACAAAATTCTAAATTAGACTTCTCATATTCATCAGTCACACAAGAAAACCGACAATAAACACCTTCAGAATGCTAAGTAAATAAAGGTTTAAGGATGCCAACTAATAGCAGAGCAAAGTCTGACGCGAGAAAATACATACACTATACAAAGAATGGTGGGAGAAAGAATAGCAAAGCAAAATCAGAAAACAGTGCAAGTAATAAAAAAATACATATATAATGCAAAGTTTGATGCAAGAAAGAATAGCAGACATAATGCTCAATAGAATGATTATGATGCACGATGGAATTTGGACGCGAGAAGTAGGATTGCATGAGAGAAAGCAGAGCAGCTGCGGAGAGAACAATTGAAGAGAGAAGCACACAGGAAAGAATATAAGACAGAATGTTCGGGAGAAAGCACACACGGAAAAAATAGGTCCCTTGAGAAGAGAAAATTTCAGCAGGAAGGAAGGGCGCCATGAGGGTTCGTGGAGACAGAGGGTTTTTTTTTTTTTTTAATTAGTGTTTGAGTGGTAGAAAATATAATATTTAAGTTTTGAGGGTTAAATATATAATATAGTTGTAAAAAGTGATATGTATGTAAATCCTCCTTTAAATTACTAGTAAAAATGCACGTGACTAAAAAAAAATCATTTTATAAATATTTTAATTATATTATCATGATGAAGATGAAACAAATTATTAAACTATTATTATAATAATTATAATCACTAGTTTATTTGCATGTGCACAAAGTCTATATGAATAAAAATAATTTTTTTAAAAATTTATAATAAAAATTACAAACAATATCAATTAATAATCACTTCTATTTCTATTTAACTATAGTTGTTTAGCTAATTTCCATATATTTTATGATAAAAATGAATTATTAATAATAAAATTTGTTAAAATGATAATTATAACAAAAAGCTCAAAGCAAATTTTCAAAATAATTCCACAATTATTTTGTAAACAACTATAGCCATCCTACCTTAAAAGCTTTAAAAAAAAGCTGCAGCTATCGAAATGCACCCTTAATATGAAATAAAAGTATCATTAAACCATGATAAAATGTTTATCATTGTTTTTTGCAGTTCTCTCTTTAAAACCGAGAAACATGTTCATCATGTACATAAGCTTTTTAATACAAATCTATCTGAGGTGAGGATATTCGATCTGCAATTCCGTTCATAAAATTTCACATAGAATCTTTATTACTTTTCTTCTATTTGAATCGTTGAAGTTCAGATCTACTACTTTTCTACTATTTGAATAGTAGGGATAAGGCTTCAACCATTCAAATTATGCATGTGTGTATTAAGACCATCACCAACGTGATTTTATTACAGAGGTTCCTTTGTAATCAGTTTTCATTGCATAGGAAGCGAGATGAATACAGCCAGAGAGCACATGCTTCATCTCAATGCTTATTAAGAAAGAAAAATAATTTCAAAAAAGTACATGTAAGTATGTAACAAATAACCGGCTATTAATTTTTTAAAATAATTCAAAGTAAAAAAAAAAATAAAAAAATTATTTTAAAATTTTAAAACATAAAATTCATAGAGCCATAAATTTCATACGTAATCTTTGAAGTCGAGATAATAGAGATCCTTTGAAGCCGAAAGACCATAAATTAAGAAATAGAAGGCAAATGCAAAAGCAAACCACTAAAGATAATTTAACCAAAAATATGTAAGAATAATTTAAGCAATTATATATCACTACTAGAAAGTTGAATTTTCGCAGCAGTTGTTAGAGCGGTTATCTTATGGAGAATCGAATTGTTTGTTCGAAAGGGTTGGAAGTTTTGACGATTCCAAAGGATTCGACGGTTGCTTCATCTTTTAAATAGTAAAGAATGCTAGAGAAGTTCAAGAGACTGGAAATGGTTCCAAAGGTTAAGGAAAGAAACCTGCGAGAATCATAAATGCTGGTAAGAAGAAACGTTAAGGAATATGAAAAGATCGAAATAGCGAAACTTATCAGAGCGCTAACTAAAGAGCCGGTAAGAAGAAACATTGAGGAAGTTGAAGAAACCAAAATCATAGATAATTATGAAAATGATTCTCACATAAATTTAATTTAATTGGCATCACGAGCATTAATTTGCTTTAATTCATAAAAAGTAAAAAATTTAATTCTCGCGTTAATTTAATTTATAATCGAAATCATAATAAATTACAAAAATGACTAAAATTGATAGAAAATATAAAATTTTTATTTTAAGCTTCATTAATTTTATTTAATACAATGAGGTTTATGTAACGACATTTTTATTTAATTTTATTTAATAAAATTAGGTGTATTTCAAGCGGCTTTTTTATTTTAATAAATTACAAAAATAATTAAATTTGATAGAAAATATAAATTTTTATTTTTAAAGGTTAAGATTTTATCTTTAAAATTTTTCATATACACATGTATAAAATTTTTTACAGAATTTCAACTATCAAATTTAAGCTGCATTAATTTGCATAATTATTTTATGAGGTGCATGTACCAGGTAGCCATTTGTATAATTATTATATATTTTTTA
>NW_021318878.1:330007-331376 GCF_001605985.2 Dendrobium catenatum
ACTTAAAAATAAATTTATAATTAAAAATAAAAAATATAATGTGTTATAAATTTAATAATATATTAAGTACAAATTACTCATTAATTATTATTTACACAAGTAATTATATATTTAATAATAGATATATTAAGTTATATGAACAGCATAAATCAAAATGATCAGTAAATTGTAAAGGTTAAAAATCACATGTCACAAAAATTTATAAAAAAATATATAAATCTATAGCATAGTATACATCGGTGATGTATGCATGTATTCGGTTATGCTATATTATCATTATATTAGTTAGATGAATCATGAATGTACATGTATCATATTAAAATACTATGCAAATAATCAATTATTTATCTATTTATTCTTATTTATCAATTCCTTATTTATCATTTCATGTATGCAATCATTTATTTTTATTTTATATTTTAATAGTCAACCCGTAATAATTAGTGTTTACAGTCATCCTTTATTATTTATATGTAAATGTCACATTCATCATGTATCAATTGTATCATTTTCTCTATGTAATGCAATATCATGTATTAAATGCATAATAATATGTATAATGTTCATTAACATAAAAAATTATAACTATTAATTTATCTGTTGAAAATAAATAATATTACTATCAAAATACCCATAAAAATCATATATATTTATTATATATATGTAAATGTCACATTCGTCATGTATCAATTGTATCATTTTCTCTATGTAATGCAATATCATGTATTAAATGCATAATAATATGTATAATGTTCATTAACATAAAAAATTATAACTATTAATTTATCTGTTGAAAATAAATAATATTACTATCAAAATACCCATAAAAATCATATATATCACATATAGAAAATTACATAGTTAAAATTTGATAAATCAAGAAAAAATACTTTTATCAATTTTTTGATGATTAAAATAAAAAAATACATAATCACTAAAAAAAATAAGGATATGATTTGAATTACTTGCCATAATAAAAAGATATCCCATAATAAATTCAAAAGATAAAAATGCCCCAAAAATTTTTTTCTCTCTCTCCTCTCATTTTTCTCTCCTTTCTTTTATTCCCAGCGAGGCAATGAAATCTTTTTTCTGCAGCTCATCTCTCTAACCAAGATATTATTAATATGTATTCACATGTTGTATATCTGATCCAACGGCCCAAGATATTTGAATCGCCTGTAACTCATCTCTACCCCCAAGCCCGAATAACAGCGGGGGCCGCCTGCGGTCCTAGTCTCTAGCTCTAATCAGTTCCTCTCGCCGGCGCTCGATGCTCTACGCTTCCACCACCGTCGTATACAGGTTGCTTCCTTTCAGCGCTTCTTTCCTTCTCCTTCTTTTTTTGTAAATGGTGGTGCGTTTCTGC
>NW_021318878.1:331404-388102 GCF_001605985.2 Dendrobium catenatum
CCCCCCCTCTTAATCATTGACTTCTACCTTATTTATCATTTTTCATTTCATAAAGATCTTCTCATAATACTATATTATCGTCTTCTCACTTTGAAACATTTCAGTCAATCGTCGTGGGAGAAGATTTTCATTACATCATTCGTACATTTTACTCGGATCTAAGAAACTTCCCTATTATCCGGGCATTAGGATATTTCTTCTGCCAAGAATCTCACCCCATTCACCCCTCGTTGTTTTACAGGTGTATAGATTGCACGCGTCGCTTCTGCGGCTCCTTCGTGGCTGTTCGACTTCCCTCCTGCGACGACTTTCTCGTCAACCCGGATGGAAAAAATGGAAGCAAGAACGGGAGCTCGCTGGCTGTGAAGGTAACTTTCTCCCATTCGAGCGCTTCTTCCTTTAAATCCCGTTAAATCCGGCTACCGCTCGGATTTACTAAATCCCGGATTTAAGCCGTAAATCCCTAAATCCGGGATTTACTGAATCCCGGGATTTAACCCGCGCACAAAACTGTTTGGCTGGATTTAGCGTAAATCCGACTTAAATCCGGCTGTAAATCCGATGCCAAACTACCCCTAAATGTATTATTTAGATGTTTATTAACAAAATTTGTTTGTTGAGAAGTAATAGCTTGTGGCCATTTCCCACGAGTAGCTTCCTTTAGCATGTGTAAACGAATTTGATGTTTTATTAATGATAAGGTTTTTTTAAAAAAAATTATTTCTGAAGTCTTCATGAGGATTAATGATTGTGAAAAATATTAGCTTTACTTTAAATAATCTCATGAGTCCCTCATGTGGTCGATGCTTGGCTTGTGATAAATCTAGACGAGTTTTAAACATGTTCTTTTATAATGCTTCCAACCAAGGGTATGTTCAAAGATCTCACTGTTGACCTCATTATTCGAGGTTAATTTCTTCAGAATTAATATCTAGCTCCTAGGTTTTTATAGCCTAGTGTAGACCTCACTTTTAGGACTCCCTTTAGGTCATAGATGTCAATGGCGCAAAATAGTGCGCGCCATGACGCACGGCGCGGCACACCTATGGCGCCATGTTCATGGCGAGGCGCATGCATTTAAAATAGCGCACGCTATTTGTGCCACATGCGAGCCATTGCGCACGACGCAAAATAGCGCGCCAAATCATTTTTAAATTTCAGTATACTTATGAATATTTTTTATATTTAAAAATATATTTATATTTTAAGATAAACGAGTATTCATTGCCCTAATTTCACTAAAAATTTTCTGTTTACAGCATTCGCCGAACACATCCCGCAGTCCCTAAGTTGAGGTCGCTAAATCTATCCCGAGTCGAAGGTTTTTTGTTTTCTATTTGCTGCATTCGTTGTTTCCGCCAAATCCAGCCGAATATGTCTCGAAGTTGAAGTCATTGTTTCCGCCGAATCTCCCCGCAAAGTAGTGCTTCTGCCAAATCCGCCCCCTCCTTCCTCTATTCCAATAAAAAATCTTACCAGCTGACTCCGATTTGCAACCTTCGTCTGTTCCGCACAGCTCTGTTGTTTTGCACGGATATTTCTTACAAGAATTTACAACTTAACATGTATGCTCGGTACTACTAGGAACATGCTCGATACCGCTAAGTAAATGCTCGGTACCGCTGTGTATATGCTGGATACCGCTCGGTACCGCTATTACATGCTTGGTACAGCTCGGTACACGCTCAGTACATGCTCTATACCGCTAAGTAAATGCTTGGTACCACTATGTATATGCTGGATACCGCTCGGTACCGCTATTTGCATGCTCGGTACAGCTTGGTACAGCTCAGTACAGCTAGCTACACCCTCGGTACACGTTTGGTACCACATGGTACCGCTATGTAAATGCTCGGTACCACTCGGTACATGCTTGGTACCGCTAGTTACATGCTATGTACTGCTCGATATAGCTCGGTACAACTAGGTACACGCTCCCTAATTTCCATACAAATGAACTTCAAAATTCCTCTTACAAATAAATTTTGTTCCGGGGGCAGCGCCCCTTGACCACGCGACCTGACCGGGCAGGTCGAACCCCGTCAGGGGGTAGCGCCCCCTTTGTCAATAACCCTGATATTGCCAAGTATAAGGAAATAACTGATGATCTTTACCAATATATTTGGAGATTATCTCAAGATGTAGCTGAAGAAGATAAAATCATTAATGAATTAAGTTTATACATTAGGGGTGAAGGACTTTTTGGTATTCCTCCAGTTGTAATACAAAGAACTACCTGATCTCCAGGTATCATTATTCACAAAAAAATTAAAACTGATTTGTTATATAATATTGAAAAAAAATCATTTCTTTCAGCTGATTGATGGTTGGCATATGGACAAGGAGCTCCCAATTTACAAAACTTTGCTATCAAAGCCCTAAGTCTAATATGTAGTTCATCTAGATGCGAACACAATTTGGGTATTTTTGAACATGTAAGTATTTTACAATATATGTGTTGATTTTTTATATATGTTCATAATATAGTAATGTAATAATATTTAAATTACAACTTCATAGCAAACGAAGAACCAAATTGGATCATGGTCGCATAAAGGATTTAGTTTATGTGAAATATTATAGAGCACTGATTCGGAGATTCAATCATCGTGATGCCATTGATCCTATTTCTTTGACTTAGATAGATGATGCAAATGAATGACTAACAGGAAAATTAGATGATGAGTCTGACGATGAAAATGACTTCATTGCTGGAGATGAAGATTTGACTTGGACAAGTGTTGCTAAAGCTACTGGTGTTTATGATAAAAGTTATAATATTCGAGAAAGATCTAAAGGGAAAGAGAAAGAATCTTCAATTATGCATGATGTTGCTATTGAGAATGATGATGAGAAGGGTGATGAAGAGGATTATGAAGTAGGAGACAATGTTGAAGAAGATAATGAAGCTTTTTTAACATTTGCTGATGATGATGATTCCCAAGAAGAGTAGATTAAATTCTTATTTGATCTTTTAAAAAAAATATTGTAATATTTGAATTATGAGATATTTGAATGTTACTTAGTCGAACTTATATATGTTATGATTGTCTTTTATTATTATGATAGCTTGTCTTTCATTTTTAATAATATTTTATATTCATGCTTATTATTTTATAATTTTTATATAGCTTGTGCCATGTTCAAAATAGCGCGTGCCGCACCGTGCGCTATGCGCCATGGCTCCAAAAGGACCTTCGCATCATGGTGCGTCATTCGCTGTTAACAGGCATGCTTTAGGTGGATGCCCACTGACATAGCGTTGACTCGACCCTTTTATTCAACACAAATCAAAATAAATTCAAATCAGAACATGATTTGGGCTAACCCTAAGGGGTGGTTAGGTCTAGGGGTGTAAACGAGTCGAGTCGAGCCGAGTTTTGACACTATCGAGCTCGGCTCGTCAGTCAGAAAGCGAGCTCGAACTCGAGCTCGTTCCACCGTTAACGAGTTCGAGCCGGCTCGCGAGCCTCGGCAATCCGGACAACCTTCGAGCAAGTCGTCTTCCTTCCAGCGAGTCGTCTTCCTCGTCCGCGTCATCCACGTCATCTTGCCATTGGAGAAGAAGGTTGAGGCGTTGAGCTTTGAAAATAAAATATATTCTTTTTCTTATGGGGATAAGAGATGAGCTGAGATAATTAATGAGATTTTAAAAAAAGCAAAAGGAAGCAACAGCTTTTCACCTTCCCAAAAAAATAAGAGCAGCTGTCAGGCTTTTCTATTGGTTAGATTAAATAAAATTAACATTATATATATTTTTTATGTCAAGAAATACTGAAATGGTATTATTCTTTTCATTTTTTTTTTGGAATTGCGGCTTTGATCATTTTAATTTTTGGAAATCCCGCCCTCTGGAAATCCCGCCTCGTCGCCTTCCTCATTTGGAATTACCGCCTTTGGTCAATCGAGCTTAGCTCGTGAGCTCTCGAGCCGAGCTCGAGATTGAGCTCGCGGCTCGATAAGCTCGGCTCACGAGCTCGTTATCGAGTCGAGTTCGAGCCGGCTCACGAGCCGGCTCGGCTCACTTACACCCCTAGTTAGGTCTGGTCTAACCCGGCTCCCCACAATCTCTCTTTGCCTCTTATTTCTGACAAAATCGTCCCCACCCAGCCCTATTCAGAGAAATCGAACCCAAGCCTCCCCTCTCCTTTTCGGCATATTATTGCATCCGGTCACCTGACCCGGAAAATAGGTTCGGACATCCAATAAAAATTTACCATGTCACCTGCGCTTTTGACTGCGCTTTTGACTTGCGCTTTAGTTGCGCTTTACCTGCGCTTAATTTAAAATAATATTTTATTAATATCAGGACCTATCTCCGTGTCCGGTGACCGGATGCAATAATTTGCCCTCCTTTTTGCACAGAACGAAACTCCCCATCTCTCTCCCAGTTCGCAAGAAGACCTCAGAACCCCGTCTCCTTCTCTCGCGCGTGAGAAACCCCAGGCCAAGCGTCGGACTCCTCCCCCTCTCTGTCGCTCTCTGGATTATTCGCGGAACCAAACCCCCTTCTCATCTCCCCCATTGGCCAAGCCCAGCAAAGGAGCCCCGGCCGCCTCCTCTCTCCCGTCCGATCCGGTGCCTGCCTTGGTCGTCGTCTACGAGCCGTCGATTTATCGTAGCCACCGACTCTCTTGCACCAGGTATATTTTCCCTAACATCTTCTCCTTCCCTTCAACCTTCAAAAGCAAGCATTGAGGGTTTGAGTATTGTTTTTCTTGATCAAAATCTGAGATAAAATCTATTCATGTTTCCTTCTTTTGATAAGCATTGACAATAAGAGAAACGATGAAAGTTTTGTTGGAATGTATATACGAATTTACATGTTTTTAATCTCGAATGACAAATGGCTGCATCTATTTCATTTTGCATGGTCGCATTGTCTATTTTCTCCATCCTCCTTTGTTCTTTCTAATCAGAAAAGTATTGGAGGTGTGGGATTGTATCTTGCATGCCACGTATTTACTAAAAGATTGTGAGTTCGTAGAAAAATAAATTTCCACTAAACCTTTCTATCGCTCAATTATATGCAAATAGTTGAGTTAAGTTTTTGTTACTGAGATTGATTTTATGACATTTGAAATAATTGCAAGATGTGTTTCTTTCATTCATGTTATGTGTATTTGCAAATGGGAAGCTTGTAAGTTTAATTTGGGAGTGGATAACTTGTGATAGCTTTGTTCTTACTTGAGATTGAAAAATGACAGAGTGATTTTGTTCATAATTGGAAAGAAAATCATGATAGCATGTTTCTTTTATGTGAAGGAATTAGAGAGTTTTAAAGAAGATGTGGAAGGGTGTTTAGCACCATTTTGTAATTGTTTGAAGGAGATTTATGTGTTTCTTTGGAAGATGAAAGTATGTGTAAGTGTATGTTGGAAAGGTCAAATGCATGAAAATGAAAAGTAAAGGTTAAAATAAAGTGTGTATATGTGATAAGTAATTGGAGTGTATGTGTTGAAAAGTAAAAGCGTGTATGTGTTTCTGTAAGTGTGATTTTTGGAAATGTAAAATATATGCTATTTTGAAAGGAAAAGTGTACATGTGTTTTTGGGAAGTGCGTCGAGTGTTTTCTAGGAAGTAAAGTGAAATATGTAGCAGAATGAAATGTGTAAATGTATAATAGTGATGTGTATGGAGTGTTGAGTTGAAATTATGTATGTGTGTGTGAATATGTGTTAAGATGGAACTTGTGTGTTTTGAAAGGTGAAAAGTGAAATGTATGGTTTTGAAAAGTAAGTGTTTTGAAAAGTGTATGTTTGAAAAGTAAAAAAATGTGTATCTTTTGGAAAGTTTTGGAAAATGAAAGTGTGTTTGTGTTAAAAAACGAAGTGTGTAAAGGTGGAGAGGTATTTGGACTTATGTGTAAAAGTGGAGTGTATGTATGGAAAGGTGATTTGTGGTGGAGAGTGAATTAGTTGAATGTTTTCTAGAAAATGGAAGTATTGAAAAACAAAAGCCCTCTTCCTCTCTCTCTACCCCTCTTCTATTCCTCCTTTTACTCCCCTTTCTTGTGCCTTGGGATGAATGTTGGAAAAGTACAAAGTGTGTTTTCAAAAAGGAAAATTTCAAAAGGCAAGTAACAAACCATTGTCTAAGCCCGAAGAAAGGTACTTTTTTATTTTTTTAGTAAATTTCAATTATTTCATTATTAATTATTAAATATACTTTTAATACATATTTTTTTCTTATTTAATTGCATGAACTGTGAGGAATAATACCGGTCGAGTGAACAAAATGATAATGGACTAAAGTTGTCACTCACCTCCATCCAACTGGCTGGAGGTGCTATGGGCAGAACCATTGGGTCGTAGCCCTCGGTGACTGTAAGTTTTCTTAAAACATAGAAAGCCCCTAATAGGACCTTGGTGTGGTTTGTGCGAACACTTCCCCCTTAGGTCCTCGGAGTAACTTCAATTTTATTATGATTACTTTTATTTTATTTTAGATCCCTAAGATCCTTTTACACATGCATAATGTCCTAAGTGTTAGTGATAATAAACTTTTTCATGCCATATAACATTACCGATATTTAAAAACAAAAATTAAGGGTCGAGTCTTAGAAAACTTAAACTTAAGATGCGTGCACAATTTATGGTATTTAATTAATTAAATAATATGAATAAAAATGATTATAAATCTAAAGAAAAATTTAATAAATCATTAAAAAATTAAATAAAATTTTAAAAAATTTAAGAAATCATTAACATTTTAATAAATCAATTAAGGATTTAATAAATCACTTAAAATTAACAAATCATCAAAATATTAAACAAAAATCCTTAATTTTTTTAATAAAACATTAGCACTTCAATAAATTATTAAAAACTCAATAAATCATTTTAAAATTAATAAGTCATCTAAAATTTAATAAATCATTGAAACTCAGTAAATAATATAAAAATAAAAAAAAGGTTAATTAAAATACACTAAAGAACCAATCCTATTAATCAAACTTGATAATTAAAATTCAACCTAAAAATGAACTTCAAAAATATGAAAGGTACTAAAACTTAAATTTGAACATAAAACTCCATTTGACATTTCAATAAACTAAATTCAATCAACTTGAAATCTTCAACCAATAACTGATCTAGGATATATCCAAACCACACAGCCTATTGCACACACTTAGATCTGTTTGCCAGGACAACCAACTCTAGCTTTAGATTTGCCCAGAGTTTACTTTTTGCTGCTGTGTGATGGGCTTTCTCTATTTTTTTTGCATGTTATTTGTCATTGATGTGAGTGTTTATTTATTTTTACTGCTCTCTGTGATATTATATGATGAGCGATAAATTATCCCTAGGTTAGGAGTGATCTAGTTGTTCACCGAATTTTTTTGCAGATGGTCATACTCGTGCAGTGCAATAAAAGGGGCTAATTTATTAATGATTATATAAATACTACACGCGCTTTAGCTGCTTAGCCCCTAAATTAATAAAAAAAAAAAGAGTTTGGTCAAACATGTTTAATGAAATTTGATTTAAATGCAAATATATTTTCATTTGAATATCCAAGTCTGGCGAATCCAAGGAACTCGTAGAAGAAAAAAAGGCAAAATGAGGAAATGAAAGGAAGAAGGCGAAGAAATGAAGATAAGGAAAAAAGTATATTCCATTTCAAAATCACTAGCGTCAGTATTAGGATTAGAATCCGAGTTTGTTTTCAGTGGTGCCTGACCACTTTAATTTTCAGTAAATTCTGAATGTAAATAAAATGACACTTGCCATATGGACATTTGACATTATATTTTGGATAAATTTTTATTGTTTACATTATTTGTGCAATAGAATTGTTTGTTTTTCTATATTTTCTTACATGCCGTATTTTGTTTTAGCTTGAATATGATCGGAGTTTTTGTGGGGGTACGAACAAATTTTTTTTACTTATAACTCTAATAAAATGTTTAGGTTCACATAGTAACTCTAACGATTTAAGGAAAAAGCTCGGGACCGCCGAGAGTCAGCATAAGCATATTATTATATTATATTTCTTATTAGACACATCCCCGCCTGTTGGTTTTGATAGACCACTTGGCCTATGAGGGTGCAGTTCTGTTAAGGGGATATTGAGCAATCTCTAGGGAAAAATCTATTTATGCATTTTATGCATTTGAGTCAATCAGCATGTATTGCATTAGATACAAATTAAAAGAGTCTTAAATGTTAATTGCATTTTATTTCTAAACATCATTCACCCTACATAAGTTGAGGGGCCAATTAAGATCTGTCTTAGATGTCGGTTCTCAATTCCTTAAAACTTAAACAACGTCCCTACCCATCTTTCATATGTGTTCCCAATTTCTTAAAGCGCCAAGGTGGTTAGCTAGCTCTCCAATCCAGGTCAGAGTAAGTCCAGATTTGCACTTCATTAGTTAGGTTCGGGTTACTACTTTGTAGTGTCCAAATTAGATTTAGATTCTGAGACATATTTTTTTTAAAATCTTAAGTCCTCACCCTCCGAGAATATAATCTCAAATTTCTAATAAAATGTTATCTTAAACATAAAAAATTTTCTCCTAAAATCTAAAGCTCAACATAGGATAGATTGAGATTGCCTTTGAGCTTCTCAGAATCCGGCATATTCTACTTTTCATTCTTTGACTCGCTAAAAACTGTTCAACATCGAGCTTTCTCTTTGAAAAATTCTTATTTATGTTCATTGTCTTTTACTTTGTAGTCAAAAGATATGAAATCACTGTTTTAATCGAGAGTTTTCTTAGGAGCATCCCTCTTAGGATGTATTTTTCTATAGGGGCTTGTCTCTATAAGGATTTGAGAACCTCAGATTAAAATAAATCTTGTTTTATTCCTATAAAAGAAGAAAAAAGTATTTGGGAATACATATATCTTAAAAAAATCTCATTTCTAATTTTAAATATACTTATAGAATATTATTATTATCATTTTAGGTAATATAATATTCTATTTGTTATATTTAATTTTAGAAATGATGAATTTTATAAAACCCATTATTTCTTTTGGGTGTTTTAAAGAATATTATGTTCGTCTTTTAAGATGATATAATATTCTCTTTTTTTTACACCTAAATAAAAAAATTAATAAATTTTTCAAAAAACTTATTTCTATTTTTAAACACGTTATCTAGAATTTCATGTTCATCTTTCGAAATGATATGTTATTCTTTGAACTG
This sequence comes from Dendrobium catenatum, assembly GCF_001605985.2. NCBI lineage: Eukaryota > Viridiplantae > Streptophyta > Magnoliopsida > Asparagales > Orchidaceae > Dendrobium > Dendrobium catenatum. Next base: position 340,561 of record NW_021318878.1, read on the forward strand.
TGTTTGATTATAGAAATATCATTTTAAAATTCTATTTTGATATTGAATTCATTGTAGAATATTGTGTCAGTCTCTCGAAATTGTACTTTATTCTCAATACAATATTCGATTATAAAATATGAGAAATCAAAATCTGCGTGGCGTCAAATTTTCTTCCTCATCAGTCACGAGAATGTGTTATGTTGTTATATTGATTTTCATGTGGATTTCTTTTAAGAAATTCTGCGAATATCACTCATAGTTGTTCGATGAAAAATCACAAAAAGTATTTCACATGCATTGAAGTTTTATATGATGACCTCGCTTATGTGAAAATCTTCCCCCAACACATCATTTAGAAGTTCATTAAAAAAAAAGAGGAGATCTGAGAATAAACTTAGTTATTTGTCAAGGATGTGATGAGTTGTGGATCTTTGTTTCCTCTTATAAGCTTTCCTTTTATTTTGTATATATATAAATGGAGTTGATACTTTTAAAAAATAGTATAATGCCTTCTTGCTTAGAAAATGAAAAATTAATTCTTTAAACGTGTACATAATCTTTGTTTTAGATTTTTCTTTTCCTTCATAAAATTTGATTGGGTGGGAATGAATTTCGTTAGAAAGCATATTTTACAAATGTGGGTGATTTTATAAGATGTAAGGAAATATTTTGTTGATTCACATTGATTAGAATGAACGCTCGATTTATAAAAGTTACACTCGCTCATGATTTGTATAGCATGACTCAAGATTCAATGTATGAATTTTAAAAAGGCATCGTTAATCGTATGGGATGGTTGAAAGCTCATTATGAATCACAATATTATGAGCGCATGATTCAATTAGGAGCATGTGTACACCTTGTTTTTCTTGTTCTTAATACCATGTTCATGTATTTAATAAAAAATATTAAAGGGAGCGTATGGAGATAAATTTATCCTAGTTTACTTTAACACTCATGTCGAGTTTAGAAGGATGAATGAGAAATTGCATTGGATAACATTCTCATGGTTAACAAGATTTTAAAACTTTGTTTATGATTGCTAATAAAATCCAATAACAAACTTGTACATTGTCCATGCGTACATATATCTTTGGTATCATGTGATGAATATTAGTCAACAATATTAAATAATCTCATTGTTTCAATTGAGAGCATGAATAGACTTAATGTGGAGGTGATTTGCCTAATAAAAAAAAGAAATAAATGTAAGTTCTATGTGATTATTTATGTGCCTTATTTTTAATGTTTGACTCGATTTATGTGCATACACTTTATTATTTCGAATAGACTAGTTAGAAAAGTTCATTATAAATCATATAAACATGAGTTGTTGATTTGAGCCTCTATATATATATATATATATATATTTCATGTGGCTATGTGAATGTCTCCCTCTCTTCTCGTCATCTTTTTCTCGTTAATATATATATATATACCTAATAAAGCTTGTCGTGTAAGAATATTTGTATTTAAGGATCATGTTCCAATACCATACACTTGTTTGACTCGATTAGAAGATCATATATGTATTTTTTGTGTTTAGAGGATTAACACAAATATAATCAACCCACCCATTCTACTAAATGACTTGTAACTTTATTAAATCTACACATGAACATTTCTCTATTTCTCACACCATATTCACTCGTTAAATAAAAGATTTGTATATTAATTATGATAGAAAACTTCTCATGCGAGTGGGGTGCAAATGATAATTATTCTGTATTTGATCAAATCGTGTGGTTATTAATTATTCATTATTTCAATGTCGGATTTCATTAAGTATACTAGATTAATTTCTATTTATAGGATTAAATTTGAACGCTATGCAAATATTTAGCTTCATATATAACTTGTAAATTGATTTACTAATTTCACATGTATACTTGGAATTATATTGCATAAAGGTTGATATATTTAATGATAAGTTTCCACAAGTTTCATGTATAACTTCTCTCCATGCTATATGATGATGAACTCTTATGTTTGATAGTGGTAGATTTTTAGATGATTCATATGTTTACTTTCTTTATGCTTTATGTCATAAGCCCCTACATTACTTTTGATAGTAGTCTGCATGTGTTAGATGAATTTAAATGTTAACATTACTTATTAGTTAAATTTGTTTTTATTTGGATTTCTTTTGGAATAACCTCTACGCTCACCCATATATTTCTCTTTGTGTTTTGTCTTGTGAGGTACATTGAGTTTTATGTATGCATGAGTTGTTGAGTTATTCGCAAGGGAGCTTTTAAGTGGGCACGCCTGGATCAGATATATCTTAGTAGTCTTGTTGAGACCTCCAAATGCATATCGAACGAAAAATACTCTAGCACACGCCTCATGGACTGCTTTTTTACTTTCCTACCCAAACATACTTATTAGGATTTTTAGTTAGCCGATCATAGGTTAGTTCACGAATGAAGTTTTGGCCTTGTCGGCCAAAGCTTGCCCCCTTGTTATAAAACCTAGAGACTTTTAGAGTCATTTTAGGCTTATAGTGTAGGTCACCCATGTGTGTTATATGCATCGCTTTTCCTACACGAAGTGGGCACCGTTAGGATGATTTTATTCGAGTTTTAAAATGATTAAATAACTCTAAAAATTATTTTTAATGATTTTTTGGCCTATAAATGTCTTTCATAAGCATGTTAAGAAAAACATACGAAAAATGAAATAAAATTTGAGCTCTAGCATGTTATGTAGCTTCTTTTGGTTAGTCTCGTGATTGCAATCTTAATTAATTCAAAAATATAAGAAGTGTATATCAAATCTAAACATTAAGTATTAAATGTGACTAATAAAATATAATGAACATACAAGTCCCTAATCAAATTCATGAGCTTATACAATTTCTAAAATTTTTTAATTAAACTATAATCTCTAAAACCCCCTAACCAATATACAACTTCAAAGTCACTAACTAATCAAGTGGAATTCTAAAAACATACCTTTCTTTAGTCATTTATAATAATACACATTAATTAAGATTAAACTAAATTAAGATCATTAAAACTCTTACAACCAACTTTCTTTTGTATAATAAAGTATTAAGATACTAATATTGGAACTTTAACTAAAGTCTCCTAATTATAAGCAAACCCAAAAATGAACTTGTTGGAGGATCAAATGAATTTCAAGTCACACCTTAGTGGCTCAACCCATATAAAATTTATATTCACTTATGTATATTCTCTCTTTTAATATACATGAGGTATATAGGATGTCTTAAGAAGGCTAGTTTTTTGAGTCCACTGTGACAACGCCACGTACCCTATAAAATAAGGAGAAATAATTCAAAAGTTTATATAAATTGTTCCTTCTTTAAAAACCTAAAACTACCTTTTAGGAACATAAACTAATTACCTTAATCACCCAATTATTACACCTTAAGTCAGGTAGAGCCCATATACATCTCTATAGGTAGTGTGTCATTCCACTCTTATATCAATTTTTAAAAATAAATTTACCTTAGACGTAGGAAACCTAGGATTTTTTTTTTGTAGTGGGTAGTAGGCCCATCTTAGTGGTGTCTTCAATTAACCATTCATCGAGTCTTAGATTACTACCAAGGGAATGACTAACAAACCCTTGCCGCCTTTTAAATAATTTCGGCCTTGATTAGGAGTAGGATTGAGGATGGACAATTTGCCCCTCAATTCTTTATAATCTTAGTATATGTTAGGGACTAAATCTTTAACTCTTAATAATTTAATAACTAAAATTTTAATCCATAAATTAAGCTTTAATTAATTCATCTTAAATGACTAAATACTTAAATAGAAATTTGAGGGTTAATAAATTGAATAATAAGAACACGATCTTGTAACTCAAATCGCTCACCTAATTTGGGATAGTTATGTACACCTTTTTGCACACACTTAGGTGTTGGATAGAACACTTTTCTTTTATAAGCATCCTATGATAGGGTGTAGCTAGGATAACCTTTAAAACTTTTTTTTTTTTTATACATTTTGCATATGTGATGATGTGATGATAGTTTCTAGCTTGGCTTGTTTTTTGTTGTTTTCTTTTCCTTTTGATTGATGAGTGAGCACTTGCTCTTAACTGATTAGATTTTATATAAATATCTTTTGCAGGTGGCCATATTTCTGAAGGGTATTATAAAAAAATATTGTTATTATAAATGCGCTCTTTAATAGGTATTGTTAGGAATGCTAAAAAGCCCTTGGGAATATGACCCTAAGGATTAAGCTCTAGATGATGTGTGATTATTTATTATAATTGTGCTAATATGTATTTTTTGTAGGGGCCCAATGTAATTTTCTTTTATAAAATGTAATTTGATTTAAAATGTTGTGAAAGCTTTTAAATAAGGTATTTTTAATATGCTAGGGATCCAAAGCGAAAAGAAAATCCTTCATGGGAATTTTCTTTTCATTTGGATATCTTATTGGATGATGCAACACAAGGAGCTTGAAGGAAAGAAGATGAAAATAAAAATACCTCATTTCTAAGACTTGCGCAATTCAACTATTACAAAAGTTTTTTTGTTGCAATTTTTGATTTACCTTTCGTTAACAGTAATTAATATGTTGTTCTGAAGAAGCTTGTTTTGATTAAAATCCTAAATAATTCCTTTATTCTGTTTTTTTGTCCAGAACTCCAGATCTGTTTTTCTAGGCTTAGTGATGTTAGTAGATATTTACTTAATTTTCTTTTTCTTTCTTCAGATCTATTTATGAAAAGTGATCTTAAATATTCATATTCAAGTTCTAAAGAGAAGGTATCCACTGAATTTGTGTCTAATTTTGAGTTACTCTAATTTGTAGTTTTAATGTTAAGATTGTGTATCTATTAACTTATAATTATCTGAGATGAGAAATGCAAATAATATTATTTGAAAAAGTTTTTCATTTCAACTTTGTTTGTTGTATGACTCTTTGATAACATCTTTTTGTTTGTATATTCAAATTGTTTTAGCTGTGATAGTTAATTTTAATTTTTTCTAATTATTTATTATCTATGATTATATTATTATATATTTTTATGTTAATTTTTACTCTTTGTTCCTTGCTGTTGAAATTCCAATCATCTAAATGTCATCTGAACCAATTGTTGAAGATAACATTAGTGATGAGATAATTTTGTAGACTGTATATGAAGTACAATCTGGTAGTGGAGAAGCAAAAGTTACGTTGAATGAAAATGATGATGTTATGAAAGAAAATAAGATTGTAGAACGAGAAGTTATAGGAATATGTGAGCAGGAAGAAGGTGCAAATTCTGTTATAATAAAAAAAATGAAAGAAGACATCATCAGTTTAGGATGAGTTTGAGGAAGTAAAACTTGCTAATGATCAGAAGAAAAGAGAATGCATTCATTGTAAGAGGACCATTTCCATAGTAAGTACTGGGTTGACAACACAATTTAGACATATTCTAAATTATTGTTCGGCTAGAATTCATTTAATTAAAAATCAAAAGATACTTCATTTTCAACCTAAGAAAATTGATTATACAGCTGACAACTCACAAAAGAGTGCTAGTTTGACAACATTTGCTTATGACAATTCAAAAGTTAGAGAGAGTATTGCACACTATATTTTGATAAATGAAAAATCATTTTCAGTTGTGGAAGATTTTATTTTTAATCTTGTTTTGCAGACAATGTCTTCTTATTTTTTGAAATATTCAAGAATGATAGTTCGTAGTAATGTTTTATTCGTTTATGAGAAGGAGAAAAAAAAACTTCAGAATGCATTGAAAAGAATAAATAGATTCAGTTTTACAACAGACATTTAAAAATAAAAAAAATTAAAGATTATCTTATATGATAGTCACATGCCATTTTGTGGTTTCAAATTAGAAGTTACAGAAGCGTGTACTAAGTTTTCTACATTTATCTTCTTACACAGTTACAAAAATAGTTGACACTTTCTACAAGTCACTTAAAGATTGAGATTTAAGATCAAAATATTCACAATATCAGTTGATAATGCGTCTATTAATGATCGTGCTCTCAAACTTCTTAAGAATATTTTTCGTGCAAGGAAAAATTTATTTTTTATTGGAAGATATTTCATGTTCGTTGTTGTGCCCACATCTGAAATTTAATGATTAAAGATGATATTAAAAGCATTGAATTGGTAGTGAAAAAAATTCGAGATACATTTAGCTTTTTAAATGTATTTGAAGGAAGGTTAATTCGATTTGTTGATGTTGTTTATCAGTTGCATTTGCCTACTAGAAAATTGATAATGGATTGCCTAACAAGGTGAAACTCAATTTATAATATACTTATTATGGCACTTCATTTGAGGGAAGCAATCATTTCATATGGTGAGAGAGAGCTTACTTATCACAATTATCCATAAAAGGTAAATGTAATAATATAGAGGTGTGTGATGTGTTTGGTTTCTTTAATGAAACAACTAATATATTTTCTGACGCTGAGTATCCAACTTCAAATTTATTTTTATACTATCAAGAATGTTATAGATGATAGATCAGTTTCTTCTGATAAATTTATAAGAAAAATATCAATGAAAATGAAAGAAAATTTTGATAAATATTGATGAGAATGTAATCTGCTCATGGCATTTGGTGCTATTATGAATCATAAAATGAAATTTATAGTGATAAAGTTTGCATATCCAATGATCTATGATAAATAAAGTGACTAAAATATCTTATATGTTCGTACTTTATTATATGAATTGTTTGAATAACACACAACAAACTGTGAAGAGGAAATAAAAGGAGCTTGTGATACATTTTGATTAATAAATGAGGGTTCAAAAGGTGAAAGCAATTTTCAAGAACTTTTTAGAAAGCTGTATCAAATAAATATAGTGGATGACTTGATTTCACAACGTATGTTTATAAAATAATAAGTAAGAAATCTACTAAATCAGATTTGGATAATTATCTTGAACACTAACTACTCCAAATTCTATTCAGAAGGCTTCTTACATGTTTTTTCGGATACATACTCTGCGAAATCAAGCCATCAACTATATTTATTTGATGCACATTTCTGAGAAGTTCTTGAATAATTACTTTTATCATTTGAACCCTCATTTTTTAATCGAAATATATCAGAAGCTCCTTTTGCTTCCCCATTAAAATTTGTTGTGTATTTTTCGAACAATTCATATAATAATGTACGAACATATGAGATATTTTGGCCACTTTGTTTATCATGGATCATTGAATATGCAAATTCTATTATTAGAAATTTCGTTTAGGATCTATAATAGCATTAAATGCCATGATAATATTACATTCTCCTCCATATTTATTAAAATTTTCTTTTATTTTCATTGTCATGTTCTTTATAAATTTATCAGAAAAAATTAATTTATCATTTATGACATTCTTGATGGTACAAAAATAAATTTGATGCTCAATACTCAATATTAGAAATTATATTAGGTTCTTCATTAACAAAATCAAGAATATTTCACACATATATATTAATCAATTCATCTTATGTTGGACAGTTGTGATAAATAACTTCCCTCTTATCATATGAAGTGAATGCTTCCCTTAACTGAAGTACCACAGTAAGCATATTATAGGTTGAGTTCCACCTTGTTGAATAACTCATTATCAATTTTCTAGTAGACAAATGCAACTAAAGAACAACATCAGCAATTTGAAGTAATATGTCTTTAGATGCATTTAAAAAGTTAACTATATATTGAATTTTCTCCACTACAAACTCAATGCTTTTAATATCATCTTTAACTATTAAATTTAAGATGTGGACAAAATAACAAACATGAAATATATTCTCACCAAAAAATAACTTCTTATTTCCACAAAAATTATATTTTAAGGAGTTTAATAGCACAATCATTATTAGACACATTTTTATCAACTGATATTGTGAATAATTTGTTCTATAAATCTCATTCATTGAGTGACTTGTAGAAAGTGTCAACTATTTCTGTAGCAATGTGAGGAGGAGATAAATGTATAAAATTTAGTACACGCTTCTGTAACTTCCAATTTGAATCCACATAATAGCCTGTAACTATCATATAAGATATTATTTGATTTTTTTATTTCCAAATATCTGTTGGAAAAATGAGTCTATTTATGCTTTTCAATGCATTTTGAAATTTTTTTTCTCCTCAGAAACTAATAAAACATCAATACGAGCTATCGTTCTTGAGTATTTCAAAAAATTGGGAGATATTGTCTTTAAAACAAGAATAAAACTAAACTCTTCCACAACTGAAAATGGCTTTTCATTGATCAAAATATAGTGTGCAATACTCTCTCTAACTTTAGAATTGTCATAAGCAAATGTTGTCAAACTGGCACTCTATTATGAGTTGTTAGCTGTAGAATTAATTTTCTTATGTTGAAAATGAAGTACCTTTTGATTTTTAATTAAACGAATTCTAGCCGCATAATAATCTAGATAACATCTAAATTGTGTTGTCGACCTAATACTTCCTATGGCGAGGGTCCTCTTACAATTAATGCATTCTCCTTTCTTCTGACTATTAGCAAGTTTCACTTCCTTAAACTCGTACCAAACTGATGATATTTTCTTTCATTTTTTTATTGCAACATGATTTGCATCTTCCTCCTGCTCACATATCCCTACAACATCTCGTTTTACAATCTTATTTTCTTTCACAACATCATTTTCATTCGACCCAACATTTTCTTGTACACTACCAGACAGTACTTCATATACAGTCTCCAAAATTATATCCTCATTAATGTTATCTTCAACAATTAGTTCAAGTGACATATTTTGCATCTTCCTTCTGCTCACATATCCCTACATCTCGTTCTATAATCTTATTTTCTTTCACAACATCATTTTCATTCAACCCAACATTTTTTTGTACACTACCAGATGATACTTCATATATAATCTCCAAAATTATATCCTCACTAATGTTATCTTCAACAATTGGTTCAAGTGACATATAGATGACTAAAATTTCAATAGCACGTAATAAAAGTAAAAATTAACCTAAGAAATATATAATAATATAACCATAAATAATAAATAATTAGAAAAAAATTTAAAATTATCTATCCAAGCTAAAATAATTTGAATATACAAACAAAAAGATGTCACAGAGTCATACAACAAACAAAGTTGAAATAAAAAAACTTTCCAAATAATATTATTTGCATTTCTCATATCATATAATCATAAGTTAATAGATACATAATATTAACTTAAAACTACAAATTAGAGTAACTCAAAATTTGACACAACTTCAGTGGATACCTTCTCTTTAGAACTTGAATATGAATCTTTAAAATCTCTTCTCGTAAACAGATCTGAAGAAAGAAAAAGAAAATTGAGTAAATATCTACTAACATCACTAAGCCGATATAAACAGATTTGGAGTTCTGGACAAAAAAAACTGAATAAAAAATTATTTAGGATTTTAGTCAAAACAAACTTCTTCAGAACAACATATTAATTATTACTAACGAATAGTAAATAAAAAATTACAATAAAAAAACTTTTGCAATAGTTGAATTGCGTTCTGTAAAGACACTTAAAAGGTAATTATTTCTATGAGGTTTGAACAAAAAAGCAAACAAAAATGAGGAAAAAATTATACGTCCATAAAACTGTTAGAAAAACACTAACTGCTCTAACCATAGGTTTTAGTTTACAGAAAAACCTATTTTTCTATATAGAAACACAAAAAAAACTGAAGCTTAAATGTAATGTGAAGTAAAAAATTTAGAAAAATATACCTAATCGAAGGCTAAAAAAAAAAAAAAAATTTTATGCTTTGCCTTGAGCACAGGAAGAACCCCTATAAACGCCAACTCGCCAAACTTTTCCTGCTTGAGCACTGAAAGAACTTTAGCCCAAAAAAATAAATGAAAAATAAATCTCACAAATAGATCTTAGAAATTTCTCTCTATCCGCCCATTTAGGCCTCTTGCTCCGAAGGAAGAACAACAGACGATCGAGAATGGAGGAAGAACAGCATACGAGGACGAACCGACGAAGGAATGCCCTAGTTCGAATGCCCGCGAGTTGCGACTCATTCGAAATTGCGAATAGTTTATTTACTCCAAACTCATTTCATATTTTGGCCTGCCCAGCATTCCGTAGTCCCGCTTCATTCCACATGAAAATTAAATTTCTTAAATCCATCCCCCCACGAGTCGCAATTCCGTGTTTTAATCAGACAGGCTCGACGAGCTATCGAGCCGAACAACACATATATCGAACTCGAGCTAGATAATAAACCGAGCTCTAATTTTTGCTCGAACTCGAGTTCAATACTCGATAAGCTCGACTCACGAGCTTGTTAACGAGTTGAGCTCGAGTCAGCTCGCGAGCTGGCTTGACTCAGTTGCACCCCTAAGATGCTTCAAGGGTTTGCTTTTTTATCTTCTCGTTTACATCGATACAGTTTGTCTTTGTTCCGCAGTTGTAGGGGGTGTTTGGTATATGATTGGATTCAATTTTAGTAGGATTTACTAAATCCTGTAAGTCGTACCTGCTCGAGTGAAGAAGAGGCGACGAAGTTTCGCCGAAGCTTTCACGCGGGAAAATTGAGTGGGTTCGGGGAGAGGGGTTTTGACGGAACGGAACCGAACGGAGTGCTATATCTAATGTTTAGAATGAGAAATAAGTGGTATATTAGTAAATATGAAACTTTAGGTGTTGAATAGGTATTTTAAGTAGTTTCAGGTGTTGTGTATGTAAAAATCCCTATTTTAAATTATATTAATTAAGTTAACCAGTAATGACAGCCTCTTCGTTGCTTCACAGGAGGTGTTGAGATTGCACGAGTCGCTTCTTGGTCTCCTTCGTTGCTTCGCAGGAGGTGTTGAGATTGCGCGAGTCGCTTCTTCGGCTCCTTCGTTGCTGTTCGACTTGGCTACTTCGTCGCTGTTCGACTTAAGCTCCTTCGACGACGTTCCCTTCCTGTCGGATCGGACGTTACAACATTTTGATCTGAAGCAACGACGGGAGCTCCCTATCGCTCGCTGTGAAGGTAACTTTCTCCTTTCGCGCGCTTCTTCGGCCAAATCCCGTAAATCCGACTTCTAGCGGGATTAGGATTTACCGGGATTTAGCGGATTTACGGCGTAAATCGGCAAATCCGGGATTTACGGATTTGCCGGATTTATCGCGCCATTTTTTGCGTTTGGCTGGATTTACCGTAAATCCTAATAAATCCGATACCAAACACCCCCGTAGAGATTGGGCGACTTGCTTCTTCAGCTCCTTCGTTGCACTTCGACTTCGCTCCTTCGACGACGTTATCATCGGATGTTACAACATTTTGATCGGAATAAATGATGGGAGCTCGCTAGCTGTGAAGATAACTTTCTCCTTGTCACGTGCTTCTTCGGCCAAATCCCGTAAATCCACCAAACTACAAGATTTAATAAGTCAGGGATTTACTGCAAAAAGGGGGCAACGGGGGATTTATTCTGCTGTGAGATTTAGGGGGCGCTCAAATCCCATTTGTCAGGATTCAGCATAAATCCTGCATAAATCTATTAGCAAACAACCCCTAAAGTTTGTATTTTTTTTTTTTTTTACCGTTTGGTAGGATTTACTTGAACTTTTGCTAAAATCCTGCTGCTTATTACCCTCAGACGATGCTTCTCGTAAAACTTTATTCTCCTCTGCTTTTATAGTTAAAAAGAAAAGTGCTGATAAACTCCTCTCTCTTGTATAATGTCTATTGTCTATACTCACGTTAAGCTGCTGGCAGCAATCCTTATCGAGTTCTCCTCACCTTAATCGCGCTGGGAGAAAAGCTGCGAGCTGTTGCGTTCACATCTATACTCTAATCCTATCCTTCTTTGTCGATTCGCAGAGAGGAGCAGCAGGAATCCTTGCGATAGCTTTTCTTCTCCCTCTGCTGGCAGATCCGACGAGAAGAAACGGGCCCTTGCCCCGGCTGATGGTAGGGATAAGCTCCAATTAGGTTGCTGGAGGGAACCTAGCCACAAATGAAGTTCTCTGGTCACCGGTTATAGGAGAGTTGAGTCAGTGCCTTGCTATCCACTGCATTCTTCTAAATCTCAGGTATGAAGTTTCACAACTATATTAGGTTTCTTATTTGAACATAAAATAGACTATTAGTTTATTAATAATTAAAAAAGTCTAGTTAAGTTACTTCTTAATCGGTTGTTGTATAGTTTATCATGGTGAATCTTAATACTAAAGTTGTGTACAATGTGTGGCGTAAACTTTCCCTTCACGAGGGGGAAAAAAGTGAAGACGAGGTTGTTGAACAAACTTAAAGTAAGTGTTCTTGCTGAGAGAAGCATATACTATGACAAATATATGAGGTTAATGGTGTGATAGTTGTATTTATGGTTCAAATGAGAAATTCTTCAATTTTCAAGCTATGTGACATGCTTAAGTTGAGAGGTTTACTTAGAACTATTTTACATGTGGGGATGTTTTTCACATGCTAGGTCAAAGTATGTGCGTTAGATCATCCAACTTTATGTTTAACTATGCTGGTGAAAGGGTTAGTTGCTATTTTAATATGGGTTTTAAAACCTTGGATATTTAAAAAATGAACTTATAACCCCACAAACATTGGAGACACATCAATAGGTTGCCACTAACTATACATTTATGTTACTGTTCAAGTAAGATAAACATACCTCATAAATATTGCACCAGATCAAATTTATAATAGAATATTGTTGTATTTATAATATATGGTGCCGGGGCACTAGATGGAACACATCATAGATTTTCCATCATATTAAATTATTACTTTTTGAGGAAGAAAATTAAATGCTACATCAGAAGGTTGCCACTAACTCCACATTTATGCTGTGGTTCAAGTAATGGAAAGATACATCATAAATATTCCATTCTATCAAGTTTGTAATATAATATTATTCCACGTATAGTATGTATTGATTTAGTATAAGATTGCGTCGGGCCACTAGATGTAACACACATCATAGATATTCCATTATATCAAATTACTACTTTTTGAGGCAGAAAATTTGATGATATACAAAATGTGTCAGTGATAGTGAACTTTAATTTTAGATTTGTGTATGTGTTGGCTTGGTGGGAAGGGCTAGCACACGATGTCATCATGTTGAGGGATGCTTTTGAAAAACTTAATGGTTTGTGAGCTCCTGAGAGCATATTCTTTTTGGTTGATGCCGAATAATCTATTAAATTTGAATTCATAGTTCCATACCGCACGAGTATACATATGGGTGTAAAAGAGTAAAGTCAAAATAAATATAATATTATAAAAAGTTATTTTTTTTGGGGGGGGGGGGTGGTAATATTATCGTAAGTGTGTTAGAATCTATAAATAACATTGAACTAAACATTTGCACTTTTAGGAACACCTACATCCTTAAATACAATAACATTGAACTAAACATATTATTTGATCGATGGTATTCACATCTAATTATGCCGTTAGATTTACTTTGTATATATTAAAAAAATTCCTTGTTACTTAAATCGTTGTGATGTTGTTTTCTTTTATTTAACTGATCATTTTAGTTTTTAGTTTTTTCTTTAATAGATAATAAGGATTTTTGGAGTTCCTATTAGAATTGGAGTTTTAACCACAGCTCTGGCGACTACAGCAATCTGAGATAAAGTTGTTTCCCATTGATTTCTCAGGAGTGAGGGGTAGAGATGAGTACTTTGTTTTGGAAAAGAAGTGAGCTTTTCTTCCTCATTCTCTATGCAGTAGCATTCTATGCTATCGTCATTCAACGATCTTTGTACTTATCACATGGTAATCTCTCCCTCTTCCTCATTCTGATATGTACACACATGCAAACACCCTCACACACCTATGAAAACGGTTTTTTTCTCTATATTGTTCTTTAGTATGTGATTTCGAACGCATTTTTTCGTGTTCATGTCTGAAGTTGTTTAAGTTTATCTTCAATTATGTTGCATCTTCCTGTCACAGATCATTCTAGAGAACTTTATGGTCTTCGTCGAGGGTGGATGTTTAATCGCTTAAATGTATGTTTCTTTGCTCATTATTTTCCTTGCTTTTATTACACTTTGCTTAAAAGGTATATGGGCATATTATTTGTGTTTTAACATGGTACACAATACTGCTACACCATGCTTCGGGTAAAAGTTTTTCGATGAATATAATATTTCATAATGATCTTCATTCCTTTATACATAGACCAAGTATTTTGGTTGGTAAATTTTAAGCATGGCATGAATTGATAATGCTTTTGTATTTCGATTCCAGTGTTTATAGATTTAATATGGATAGCTTGGTATAAGTACCATTCAAAATAACATTCGTTAAGATGGGATGTTGATACTAGATCATAGTTTGATGGGGAGATGTATTTGTTGACTTCACTAATTAGTTGATTTACATGATCGATAAAATTAGATGCTCTATTCATAAAGAATTACAACATAAATGATTTACTTCACTAATTAGTTGATTTACATGATTGACTTGACTAATCAATTCTTATTCTTGTTCGGAAGAAATAGATGTGAGTTTGAAAGGAGAAATGGGAGGAGAGAGGGGTGGTGGTCAAATAGGGGTAGGAATGGGTAAAGATAGGAGGAACTAGAGTTTGAGTGCAGCCAATGTGTTTTCAATTTAGCAATCGTAGATTGCTTATTACAAGCATTGGGCCTTTAGTCATGAGTTGTTTGTTTATAGGGTTCTAATGCTTGTAAGTCATATCATGAAAAAAAAAGACCTTTCATTCTTGTAAGTTATTTATGCTTGAATAATGAAATACAAGTTTGTTATTCCTCTCTGCTCTACCCCCTCTTATAGCTTGTCTCTCTTACCAACTTTTGCTTTCTACTCAACCCATATCCCTCTATCCTGCCCATAACACGCTCTTGTTCCCCTATCTTCCTCTCAAGCACTCATCTCCTCTATTAAAAAATTAGGAAAAGCTTCCAGCATCCCTTTGACCTACCTAGGAGCAATTAGAAATATCACATTTGCAGCACAACTCTCAATATTAAGATGAGGTTTGCAATGATTTCACATTAAAATCTTTTTTCAAAACCTAATAGCTTGACAAAACGTCTGACTTTTCAATGATGATTTATATAATGCCTAACTTAGTAGTCTTTGATTTTTAAATGAATTAAAAAAATGTTCATGCTAGCTATAAAAATGTG
This sequence comes from Dendrobium catenatum, assembly GCF_001605985.2. Lineage (NCBI taxonomy): Eukaryota > Viridiplantae > Streptophyta > Magnoliopsida > Asparagales > Orchidaceae > Dendrobium > Dendrobium catenatum. The sequence goes on from NW_021318878.1 coordinate 355,649, forward strand.
GTAGACTCTAGCTTAAATCTTTGGTACAAATCAAGATGTTATCATTAAAACTTTGTTTATAGTAGTTTTTATCATTTATAGGGTGATGCTGATTATCACCAATGTTATTGTCAAAGTCTTTATTATTTATTAAAGAGAGGATTTTGTCATGTTATGAGGTCGGTATGTGGATGGTTCTCATCAAATGATTACAATTTATTTATTGACCCCTAAAAGTTCTTAATGTAGGCATAACCTGATATTGCTAGGTTTAATTTAGGTTACTGTATCAAAAGGGGATCCACATTGTGACCTTGGGAGACAATGGTCAGTGATGATCTCAGAATGTACGAGTCATTTCTCTAATCTTTACAACCCTCAATCTGAATAATCAATAATCCTACCAAGTCAAATATTGCTCAACTCAAATTTACCTTGCCAAACATTGGTCAACCCCCAAATTCTACTGAGTCAAATGCTAGTCAACTCCAAATTTGCCCAGTTACCCTGCTAATCCCAAATTTCTACTTGGACGATTTCCAATTAACCCAATGATCGCTTAAGTTTACTAAAGCATACAACATTGATGTAGCCTTGGGAAAAGAATGGACCAAGGCTTTCACTTTCTATAATAAGGTTTCTTCAATGTGGTAATAACATTTAGAGTAGTGAGCGAGAGTTATTTGAAGTGGTGGATCAAGGGAGTGGTCACAGCTCTTCATTTAGGTTTTGGAAATTAGTGCTATGGAATGGAGGGCAAATATGTCTTAGGTGCACTTGGAATGGTTATTATTATGTGTTTAGATGGATTCTGGAGCAGTGAATCGAACTAATAGGATTAAGGGCCTTTTGGTGGAGGTGCTTTAAGTCTAGGTCTCGGAAGGTCTTGCTTGGCTGGTTGGCCTAGTTTAGATTTATGGAATTATCGATGAAGGCTAATGGGATATGTAGTGACTTGAGAATGCTAGGTGGGCATGTGGAAGTTAGTTATGGAGTTTTTGGTGAACTGTCAAAGGTTTTAAAGGGTGATGGAGGGAGTATAGCCAAAATTAGGTTAGTAGGAACCCTAGTTTGGCTGAGGGCTTCTGGTTAGGGTTTTGACTTTTTTATGGTTGCAGTGGTTGGAGATTGGCCTTGGATGATGTTTGGGATATTGTGGATAATGTGGATGAATATTTAAAAGAAGAAAGAATATTAAAAAAAAAAAAAAAAAGATAAACCTCACATCAAGGAGTATCCTAGGTCAGCCCATGCTCCAACCAAGAGAAATGCAATTATTCAAATTTTTTCTAAGCACAACCAAAGCTGAATTTCATTCTTTTCAATCCATACTTATCTATCACATCCATTCAAATTAATTCAAAATTCAAAGAGAGAGAGAGAGAGAGGGCTGATTAAACAAGAAGGAAGGAGTTGAACCACTCTAGCAAAATAGAAGACTTCAATTTTGAATGCCAAGCAAGTCATGCCTTACCAAAGGAGTTTCGTAGTTATCCTAAAACTTATTAAACAACTACAAAGCTTTCCATGTGGTTTTTCAAAATAGAAGGTTTAAATTCAAAATTTTTAAACCAAAAATTGAAATTCTAGCTATAATTTTTTAATGATTTTTTTAAGTCCATGTTAAGGCTCTTTATTTGTCCTAGCTAGATGATGGTCTTTTAGCCCTTGATTCCATCTTTACATCTCACCAAATGACATGGAGATTGTACCCATTTAATGCTCTATAAAAATTGTTAAACCCCCAATTCCTTTGGGATGAGGTTAACCATTTTTGTTGGATGAAATCAAACACACAACCCCAATTAGATCTTTTGTCTCCCTTACAAAAAGGTTGACATAATTTACTAGCTAAAATGACCATGATTTTAATGTGCTCCTAAAATATTCCCCATCACTTTGATGCAAGATTAAATTATATTTTTTGAATGTGGTTAAAATAACATCATCTCCAAAATATGGATAAACTACTACTTCACTCCCAAGGTGTTTCTTTATACTTAATTATCACTACTAAGTCAAAACTACCTATTGGGATTCAATTAAACTAAGAATCGATCGAATCCCTTAATTCCCTTGCAATGAGGTTGACTAGATTGATTCCTTTATAAACATGCTAGCATGTCTACTAACTCAATACTGGCTCCACTAAAAAAAAATTGATTATTCTCAGTGGAGCTCATTCCAATTCAACTGCAAGGCTAACAACCTAAAACCCAAAGCCATAGGTAGTTGCTATGCCAACCTAAAATTCGCACACATAATGAAGTCTATTGAACTATTGAAGGCCTATAACTAAACTTAATCCCCGATGGGTTATAGATGCCTTGGACTGAATAATCTAATTTCTAGTGGGTCACATAACAACTTACCAACTCAAATGTCAACCCTCTTGCAAACAAATTATCAGGAGTCTTTCCAACTTTCCCTTTTAAAAATGATTACAATGATATCCTAAGGACCAACCAACCAACCAACCAATTTGAGACTCAAATAAATAACTAACCTATCCTCGTGAGTTGTCTTGCTTGGTTGACAACCAACTTTAATGACTTCACCATCCGATCTATAAAAAATGCCTCAATGCATCTCACTATCAATCCAAAGTTAAATAAACCTACGTACCACTATTATTGATTATATGTAAAATATATGTTGATCATAACTAGAGGGAGGTGTCTTCTTGAAAGTCTTTGGATTGAATCGAGTCTCACCACTTCCTTACTTAAAGGAAGCTTTAAGAACTCGGGCAAAAAAACTTTCACAATGGACCCAAATGCCTATGGCGTTGTCAAAAGATAGTTGAATGACCCATCTCAATATCATTCCATGTATATTAAGCTCTTATTTGCCACCAATAAAATGCTACTTTAAAAGCCCATGCTAAATCTCCTTGGTGATTGTGACAATAAATCTCAAGCATAGGGTTTTCATAACCATTAGCCCAACCAACTCGTGAGATTTCCGTCAAGCTCAGGCTAAATCTCCTTGGTGAAGGTGACATCAAAGCTCAACCGAAAAGCTTTCTTAACCATTAGCCCTTTTAACTCTTGAGATCCCATCCTGAGATTTACCCCAAATACCAAATCACCAAGGTTAGTGCCCCTTAATATCCTAATGCCTCCTCTCCTTGGTCCCTAAAAACATCTAAATGGGATCCAAAAAATGTTCCTTATAAATGCCTCTCTGAAATATAAAAGGCGCAATGTCCCCATACTATATGAAAATGCCATAAAAAATTAAAAATTCATATAATAAGAAAATTGCAGTGTTTAGAGAAAACATTGATACTTGCATTAAGCTAATTAAATGCATTAAAATGCTACCAAATTTAAAGTTGGTCCATGCTCACGACGGAATTACTATCATATCAATCTTATCAAACAAATCAATCTCAAAATTCAATGCTATTAAGGAAGTGACACATGGTCCTTGATTGGGTCGTTAACATGGATAGCGCTAGCACCACTATATTATAGATAGAGCTAGACTTTGTATATTCCCCAATGACTTGCAATCAAGTTTTTGGTTCTTCTCAATGTATCTTATAGGGTCATCTGTTAGCTTGTGTCGATCTGAAATAGATAATTTAATTAGATTTCACTAAGTATATTAGGTCTTTTGGAGGAAGCAACTCGATGACTATTAACAACTCATGACTATTAACAAGGGTCATCGAGTCAAGTTAGGTCAACAACTTGCATTGATTAAATATATCAGTGCAAGTTTCTAAAATATGGATTAGACATGAAACAAATAGAAGATGTTATTCAAGGTTGAAAGGTTTAACCAGAATTTAACCAGAGGTTGTAATATGATGACTTAATAAACATTAAAATTATTTAATGATTAATTAAATGACTTAATAACAATGCAAATTTGTGGAAAAAAAACTTATTTATGTAATATAGAACAAACACATTGAATGTCTTATATAATTTTAAATTTAAACACCTATATTTTAGTGACTAACCTCTTCTTTTGTTGTCATAATTGAAATTGAATGGAAGAGGTGTACAACAATCCAATGAAAGCGTAAAAGATCATGAAATTAAGCGTCTAGGGCTTCTAAAATTTTATTTGGTAAATTAATGTTTTAAAATATTTATATTAAAAGTCTATTACCCTTGGAATAAGGTATCTTTTTTTATGGATTGACAAAACTATGAGATCTTAATTTGATGGGTTATCAATCATCAAACCAAACCCCTTTGAGTACAAGAGTATATAATCTTTTCTCTTGCACCAAGAGAGTCATTGACTCATTGCAATGACCAATTTATGAGAGAGCTTATATCACTAGCCTTAATATAAAGTGTTTTGAATTATAAGATAGAGAATTAATTATAGGAATTTGTGCCTATTAGAAACCTTCAAACTAGGAAAATGAGTTACCGCAAGAGGAAAAATCTTTGTAGTCCTTTTCATTGCTTAAATTGTCGCCTGTAAATAATTCGCCCTCTCAATTATCAATCTAATTGCACGTTTCAGAGCCCGCACTACAATGTAACAGGTTGTTACCAGTACTATGCTGATAGGAAACACTTGTAGATCTCAAGTATTTCCTATCAATTCTCGGAAAATAGTGAGAATTCATCACAAAAATCTACACAAAACCAAGAAAACAATAGATAATTTGATAAAAGGGGAAACATAAAATACCAAGATACAATTGATCCTCTATTCGAGAGGAGGATCTATCTCTCCTAAATCTCTAGACGCCGCTAGAGCCCATAACCTAAACCTAAGAGATATCAAATTGCAGTCGAATTCAAGATGCCCTAATCCTAGGAAACCAACTATTTAATGCATACAATCCAAAAGGAAATCTCTAAGTAGTCCCTGCATTCAAGTTTTCCTCCTAACTCTCCCAAAAATCCTACCCAAAAAGCTTCCTTGGACCCTACGGTTTCTAGTGGCATACAAGAGAGGCAGAAGAGAACTTTGTTTGCCTGAGCCGGTCCCGTGTGAATCGGTCTAACAATACTCCCCTCCCAAAATGCCACCTTGTCCTCAAGGTGGAACAAAGGAAGCTGCTGTTAAAGCACTTGGTCAATAACATTGGATTGAAAAATGGACTGATACTGGGTTGAATGATCTATGCTTCTAATATCTACCTAATCAATCTCTCGATCTCATCCTTCTGGATTTGGGGATGACGATACAGATGAACAATTGATGTAGGCAAGGGGGGGGGGGGGGGGAAAAAACCCAGGGGGGGGGGGGGGGGTCAAATCAAACCCAAAAAATTTTTGTTTTGACTTCCCTTGAGCTTACTAGCTCAATAAATTTTGAGCTGGAATTTAGCTCATTTATGAGCTGGTTTCTAGTTCATTCATTGAACTAAATGTGAATTCATTATTAGCTAAGTTTTAGTTCATTAGTTATCTTAATTATGTAATTTTTATTTATAATTTTTATATCTTAAATTTTAGTGCCTGTAAATAATCCGCCCTCTCAATAATCAATCGGATTGCACGTTTCAGAGCCCGCACTATAATGTAACAGTTTGTTACCAATACTATGCTGATAGGAAACACTTGTAGATCTCAAGTATTTCCAATCAATTCTCGAAAAATAGTGAGAATTCATCACAAAAATCCACACAAAACCACGAAAATAATAGATAATTTGTATTATTTGATAAAAGGGGAAACATAAAATACCAAGATACAATTGATCCTCTATTCGAGAGGAGGATCTATCTCTCCCAAATCTCTAGACGCCGCTAGAGCCCAAAACCTAAACCTAAGAGATCAAATTTCAGCCAAATTCAAGATGCCCTAACCCTAGGAAACCAACTATTTAATGCATACAATCCAAAAAGAAATCTCTAAACAGTCCCTGCATTCAATTTTTTCTCCTAACTCTCCCAAAATTCCTACCAAAAAAACTCCCTTGGACCCGACGGTTTCTAGCAGCATACAAGAGAGGCGGAAGAGAACTTTGTTCGCCTGAGTCGGTCCCGTGTGAACCAGTCCAATGGATCGTTCTAACAATACTCCCCTCCCAAAATGATACCTTGTTCTCAAGGTGGAACGAAGGAAACTGCTGCTAAAGTACTTGGTCAATAACATTGGATTGAAAAATGGATTGAGACTGGGTTGAATAATCCATGCTTCTAATATCTACCTAATCAATCTCTCGATCTCATCCTTCTGGATTTGGGGATGACGATATAGATGAACAATGATAGCTGAAACTACTTCCTTTAAGATAATAACATGTTCCTGTCCCCGCGGAGAAGGCAACCCCCGAGGCGGCTGAGAAATCTCACTGAACTGTTGAATCAATGGTTGTACTAAAAGAGGACTATCCCTGCCCCCCTCCAATCTATGTAGTTCCATTAGATAACCTTCCCCCTCCTCCTGTATGCTCATCACCTTGGTTTTAAGTGATATCATGGCTTTGGTGAGCCCTGTATCTCCCATAATCACTACCCTTCTTTCATCTACCATCAGCTCCATTGTCAATACTCTCCAGTTGATCTTGGTATCCCCCAAGGTCTGCAGCCACTTCATTCACAGGATGATATTAATGCTCCCTAACTTCAATGGGAGAAAATCCTCTCTCACATGAACCCCCTGTATGGTTAACACTACTCCTTTACATATCCCCTAACACATCTCCACTTTCCCATACCCCTCATCACTACATAACACCTTGTATACATCAATGTCACCCCCAAATTGTCCACGACCTGGTTGGAGATTAAATTATGGGTAACCTCACTGCCAATCAACACCACCACCTACCTGTCTGCTATTTCGTCCTTCATCTTCTTGGTATGATTCAGAGTGAATCCCACCATTGAATTCAGGGAGACCTCCATCACGTCCAGATGCAGCTTTTCCTCCTCTCTCTCTCTCTCCCATACTCTCATCTTCCTCCTCAATTTTCTTGTTATCGCAGACGGTGAGAACCTGAAGAGTTCGATCCCTACACTTGGGCCCCAGAGTATACTTCTCATTACATTTGAAGCGTAGTCCATTCCCCCTCTTCTCATGCATCTCCCTCTCCATCAATCTTTTGTAGTTCCCCCCCACTTCCTCCTGGATTCTCCTTGGGAGTCTCATTAATGTTGCCTAATGCAGGCCCCTTGGGTGCTAGAAGAGTGGTCGTTGTCCTATAAGTGCCACTTGAATTGCTGCTATTGGCTCCCCTCTCATGATACCTCTGATTTTTCACCAACTCTGCTAACTCCATATCCTCTCAAGTCACGGGGCCTTAGTACTTTTACGGCAGCTCTCATATCTGATTTGAGCCCTTTCAGAAAGTTCCCCTCTAATGTCGTCTTCGAGAATTGCTTCACTCTACTGGCTAGATGCTCAAACCACTATCGGTAATCTGCCACTGTTCCGTTCTGTACCAACGCAAAGAACTGCTCATAGAAGTCTCCTCACTTGTCGGTTTGGAAATGTTCTAATAATTATTCCTTGAATTCTCTTCAACTTCGAGTGGGTCTCCTCTGGTCCCTCCACTGGTACCACGACAACGCCTTCCCCTCCAAACATAAGCTTGCTACGGTCAACTGCTCCTCCTCTGTTAGCCCATTGACGGAGAAGTACCTCTCCACCTTGTAAATCTACCTATGTGCGTCCTCCCTTTCAAAAAATGGACATCTTCAGCTTCTTCATCTTCTGATTTCCCCCATTTACCCTTGTTCCTTCATAATTCCCCCTCTCCCATGTGCTCAGACCCCCCCAAGTCCCCCGATCTTCCCTCCGTTCATACGGAAAACCCTTCTTCACTTTCCCCACTTTTTATTCGAAATCAGAACCCCTTCTTCCGTATTCCCCTTCTTTTCTTTCCCAACCAGCACCCCTTGAGTCTTGCCCCCATACCCATGCCTTCCTCCATACCTTTCACCTTGTTCCTTCATGATTTCCACTTCATTATCCCTCCTATGACAATTAGAATTTGCTGTTTTCCCCACCGATTCTTTTGCCTCTGATGCCACTGTTTGAATTTGATTCTCCAATAACTTCGTCATCATCGCATGAAGATCTGAAATTTTGCCTTCCACGGATGAGATTCGATCTTCCATCGTGGCTTTTATTTGGCTCATCTCTCCTTCCAAGCTTTCCTTCAACGCGTCACCTTCTTGGCCGCCATAAAAATTCTGGGTTTTGCTCCAAAATCAGCAAAAATTTCTTCCTCTGGATGCAATTTCGCCACTAAAATTTCAAAAAATCTGTCTTCGATGGTCTCAAGACTTGCTCTGATACCAATTTGATAGGAAATACTTGTAGATCTCAAGTATTTCTTATCAATCCTCGAAAAACAGCGAGAGTTCTCCACAAAAATCCACTCAAAATCATGAAAACAGTAGATAATTTGTATTATTTGATAAAAGGGGAAACAAAAAATATCAAGATACAATTGATCCTCTATTCGAGAGGAGGATCTATCTCTTTCAAATCTGTAGACGTTGCTAGAGCCCAAAACCTAAACCTAAGAGATATCAGATTTAAGCCAAATTCAAGATACCATAATCCTTGGAAACCAACTATTTAATGCGTACAATCCAAAAGAAAATATCTAAACAGTCCCTACATTCAAATTTCCATCCTAACTCCCCCAAAAATCCTTCCCAAGAAGCTCCAATGGACCCAGCGGTTTCTAGTGGCATACAGGAGAGGCGGAAGAGTTCCGCTTCTGTCCGACTGAGCCGGTCCCCTGTGGATTGGTTGGACCGGTCTATTGGATTGGCTGGACCGATCTAACATATGCTTTCTATGTTGTTGATGATGCCAATGTTGCCTCTCGTCTGGAAGGTCAACTATATTTCTAGCTATGTGATGTTTTCAAAGAGGTGCATGAGACCCATTTTCTTGATGGTGGCTAGCTTATCTACGGTTTCATTTCTTAAGTCATTTAATGAACAATATTCTTGTGTGTTTATGTTTTAAAAGCTATTCTTTTGGGATTAAGATTTTTAAGAATTCCAAGAGGAAAAGGAAAGATACATAGAGTTGTACCTTCATTAAAATTCTTTGACGTTTATGCTAATTTAATGTCTGGATTGATTAGGGATCATCAAATCTACCCATGATCCGATTAAAATAATTTTCAGGAGTTTTTGTTTTTGCAGCAAAATGGAATAATGCTCTTCTTGGTTTTTTGACCCATTGGCTCGATGTTTTGACAGAATGTACCAGTTTCTCATTGTTTTCTGTTCGTGCAACAACATTCATAGTTATAGGAAAATGTTATGATGAGGAAACAAAACATTCAGATGTGCTATGAGGCAAGCCTACAGTATAACCCTAGATAAAATTGAATGTGTTAACATTTGACATTAGATAAGTAACGTTTGCATAAGGTCAGTTTAGGAACTATCTATCTAGCACGTATTCAAGTCTATTGGAATATAGTGTGCTAGTTTTATAATTTTAGGCAATATGCAATCTCACCATCATAACGCTCATCATTTGATATGGAAAGTAAATCACTTAGGTTGTATTAAAGCTGTGATTGTTTTGTAATGGACACTAAACTCATACTTATGCGGAAAATTGGAATTTTCTACGCATGGACCAAAATTATTGTAGTAGTCTTGCATTTCAACACATGATCCAACTCTTCAATTCTGTATCTATACAGTAGAGTGTTGTTGAACCTTAACTTTGTGTAGGTGGCCTTCAAGATGAAGCTCTGAACTCTGGGGTGAAGCAACATGAGTAGATGCCTTTGCGTTCAAGCGTGCCAGTCATCTTTGAATGGAAAGGAAGATTTCTGTTTGGCCTCTTCTTGGTTCAATTTACTCGGACTGTTTCCATAGGGTCAGTTCAAGTCCATTTGGGTTTGGTTCCTCCAAATGGTCCTCTCCTTGTCTTATAAGTGTTTCAATGGATTAGTTTCAGGTTTGGATAAGGATAAAATTTTGGTTTTGGGTAGGCTTTCCATTTTGAAATTCAACAAGGTGTTGAACTTTTTTTGGAAATGGATTGTGGGAAAAATTGTAATTTTTGCAGGGATAAGGGAGGTAGAGGCTGCTGGTGAGCTACTGTACTCCGTGTACATAGTAGCGAAGAAGATGATGGAATCAGCTTTGGCTGTTTAGTAGGCGTATATAAAAAAAACAGCTAACGGGCAACAGGAACGTGAAGGAATCAGCTACAAAGTATCATCGGAGGTATTAATCGTATACTATATTTTACGCTATTGCAACAAGGATTTTTAACACAACGGAAGGTATCGCAGCTTTGAGCAGCATCGGCGTAAATTTTCAGCAGACGCGGAACCAAACATCAACAATTATGCGGCAGATATTGAACTAATTCTGCAATTGCATATTTTTCTGTGTAGGGGACCACAATTACACCTCCTTTTTATGGTTTTATAATGTTATTTGCTGATTAAAAGGGCGGGAGAAGGGAGGTTGGGAGGTACTGGTGGTAATCTGGAAGACCAGAAACTAATGCAAGGAAGGTTGTTATCTGCTGGTCCTTTAGCAGTCCGCAGTTCAGTGGCTGAAATGAGTTTCAGCTATGTATGCAGCAATAAAGAAACCTAGAAAAGGAATCATAGGGAGTGAGATTTGAAACTAAGGGAAGAAAGGAATGGGGGGAGAAAGGTAGAGGGTGAGAGCAATTGCTTATATATATATATGTGTGTGTGTGTTTGTGTGTATAAGTTTTAAATACGTCAGTTGAATCAAGCTAAATTATTAATAAATATTGAATGGCCATCAAGCCTTTGATTATGTCTGCTTGATTATCAGCAGTCGATATCATCCATAGAAGTTTTCAGTGTCCTTGGATGTTCTCCATCCAAATATTTTATGTTGGTAGTATGGTCAACTTCATTCGAAAAGTTTCTGCTCTAAAGTTGGCGTGAAAATTGGTAATTGTTTACATGGACTTCAGTTCTAATTGGGCAAGAAATGGGAACCTTGTATTAGCTCTTGTTTAAAGTTTGTCCTCTATACAAACTTGCCATAATAATCGAAGGTGGATATGGATGGATAAAATCAAAGTACTTTAGAGGGTGCATTTGCTGCTACTGTGGAAGATTGCTAAAAAAATTGTTGAAGGAGATTCTGATTAGAAGTATTCATGGATCAGCAAGTTTGATCTCCTAATGAGGAGATGTAAGTGGGTTGAACTACACATTATGGATAACCAAATATTATGTGATGGATGGGATTCAAAGTTTCGAGGTGTCCTGATTGAGGAAGTTACCACACCTCTCTCTAAATACTGCTGGATGAGTTGCTAAATATTGTTATTTTTTGTCATTGCTATTCTGAACTAGGGGTGAAACGAGTCGAGTCGAGTTAAGTTTAGGCCCTTATCGAGCTCGGCTTATTAGTTGGAAAGCGAGCTCAAACTCGAGCTCGTCTCACTGTAAACGAGCTCGAGCCGGCTCGTGAGCCGTGGGAGGGAATTTTTAAATTTAGGTGGGATTTTTAAAACTTAAGAGGGATTTTTAAAACTTTATCAAAATTTAGAAAACAATATGAAATATTTAACATTTAAATAAAACTTAAGTTGTTTTATTAATTTTTTTAATATTTAAATTTAATAAATAAAATAAAATTATTTTAAAAATATTAATATTTATTCGAGCCAGCTCGTGAGCTCACGAGCCGAGCCGGTTCAAGCTCGAAATCGAGCTTGTTTACTAAAGGAGCTCGATAAGTTCAGCTCGTGAGCTCATAAACAAGTCGAGCTCGAGCCGGCTTGGCTCACTTGCACCCCTATTCTAAACTATAATTATGTTATTTGATCAGTAAGACTTTGGATTGTAGTAAGACTTTGGATTGTTGTAATCTCTGTGATTACCTCAATTTGAGTCTCTTTCAGTATAATTTTAATATGTACGAAAAAGGAGTGGGTTTCCCATTCCACGTAGATCTCAAGATTATTCTCATCCCAATTAGCTTTATGTATTACCTTCGGAAGTTATGTCTAGTCATTTTTTTATCCGGGGCATTGCTTTTGCATCGGCTGGAATTGCCAGGTAATCAGCATGGGTGGTGTTGGTTGGAAGGTGCAGTTGAGTTATAGTCAATAAAAGTTCACTTTTCTGGGCCTCTGTCAAGCTATGCTTTTTATGTCATTCCCGTTATATCCTGTTAGAAACAGGCAGTTCATCAACATCATAAGCAAACAAGTTTCAAGGAAGGCTCACCGCTCAAGCAAAGTTTTACTGGGATCAAGTTTACTTTTAACCTTATAAAGTTGAAAACTTGCAGTTTCCAATTGCCACCTAAGGGGCGAAAGAAGCTACATCCATGTGCTATTTCCTCTTGAGTAAAGAGTCATATACTTCCCTATTAAAGAAAGGTAGAGGCTCAACAAAACCAGACTGTGTAGACTTGGAGAAGTAGAATACAGTAATAACTATATTGAATTTCATGGGCTACAAGGAAGAGTGACCAGTCCATGTTGTAGGGCCTGATTGATTGCTTCAAAAACTACTAATTGTTGCAGCTCATAGAAGTATGGATCTGTCAAATTGGTCAAGTGCATAGTTGTAGATACATGTTTATCCTTAATGTTTAAAGTTTAAGGTGGTCTTTAAAAGACTTGTTATTTCCTGTTCATCTTTATCCTCGATTCTTTTTTTGTTCTTTATTATCATTGATTCTATTCTTAATTTCATTGGAAATATGTTATGGAAGAATGATGAAGGACCCTTACAAATCTGTACTTTTTCGCTTCCTGATAGGATCTTTCTGATGCACAATGGAGAAACTTTCATGGAAATTTACCCATTCTTACCTTTGTTTTGGGACTTTTCACTTTTGGAGCAAATACCCTGAGAAGCCAATTTTACTTGAAAGCGAAGGAGATGTCAGTTGTCTGGTTTTTAATATCGTTGGCATACATATTACATTTACATGGAGCATGGTATGCATTTTTGTTTCTGACATACTTTCTTTTGAATGTAGTTGACATGCTCTTATTTTATTAATCCATCAATTCTTAAAATTGCAGTGTAGTGTTTGTCCTCTCAATTGCCTCAGTGAACTATTTCCTTTCAAAGGTTTGCTTTTTTCTCTAGCTTCTTTTGAAATTTGAAAAACTTGACTTTATTTTGATAAGCACAACAAAATAGTTATGGGAAATGGCCTTGACTAACTTGACATCTTGATATTTATTCTGGTAAACTTTTGTTGGCTGATTACGAAAAAAGGCGTACTTAGTTCATGAAGATCTTGCGCCTACAGGTTTGGAAGGGGTTTCTTTAAGCATTTTACCCTTGCCTTGAGAGATGTTTCTGTGTAACTTTTACTGGTGGAGGGGTTGATTTAAGCAATTTTACCCTTTAGTTAGCGGAGAGTTTGATCCATGAAACTTTTACTGGTTGATTACCTATCACTTATTTTTTTTCTTTTTTCAGTCTTGTAAAAATAGAAATTACTCATTGAAAGTTCTTATTTCCACCGAGCTGTTTATATGCATCTCCATAAGTAGTAAAACTTGAAGAAGTTCTATTCTCTATCCATGCCAATGTGTGGCCTTAGATGATTTGGTCACATAAAACATTGGCCTTCTGATGACCCGTTTAAGAGAGTAAATGTATTAGATTTGGATTATGTTAAGAAAGGTAGAGATAGATCTAAAAAGACTTGGTTATAAATATTTGAAATGACCTTTTTTATTAGATTTAAATGGGAATTTGACTCTTAACAGAACACAACGGAGAAAAAGGATTCATGTAGCTGACCCCACGTGGTGGGATAAATGCTTAATGTTATTTTTTAAGTATTCCTGATGTTAATTCTAATTTAAGGCAATTTACTACTTATTAATATCCATGATTTATTGAACTTATGAACTCATTCATGTTCTTAAGGTCAATATTAAATTTTTAGCTTGATTTAAATATTTATAAGTAAAAATATGCCTTTTTCATTTTTTTGTTTAATAATAAGTGTAAATGTCCATGTTTCAGAAGTTTTCTCATCTTTTTCCTTATCAATTTGCTTATTTTGGCAGATTTTGGCAAAATCAAAATCTTACCTATATGTGCTCTGGATTTTCAACATATCAATTCTCTTGTTGAACCGCATCTATGACGGATACTCTTTCTCTTTATTTGGGTTTGTAACATGAAGCTTCAGATATTGAATTCATTTATCTTCCGATTCAATTTTTTTGATTTGAACTTCATTTACTTTCCGTCAAAAGGAATCACTGGGCATTTTTGGACAGCTATCGCGGCTCCTTTCGATGGCAGATATGCTTTAATCTTGGTAATCTACATAAAAGTTTGTTCTTGAAAACTTCTGTACCTGAATTTATCTATAATTGTCAAATGCTGTCATCTAAAGTCTTGGTTTTGTATTTTGCTGTTAAGATCAGTAAGTCAGGGATAAGTGGAGTAGCCTAATAGTGCTTATATGTTGAGCTTGCAATTGCATTTGTTATACAAATTGGATGATTATAAATTTATACATGTTTACTTGTGCTGCTTTCTCCTATTTGTTTCAGTTACAACCTTTTTATCATCAAATATAACAATTGGGTCAGAGCACCGTTGAATTTTATTTAGTGTAGGATTCATAAAGTATGATTTTTTCCATGCAGTCGCATGCTTTTCTAATTTTCAGCTGACATTTTGTCTTGGTGGCCTCAGCTTCTTACTCACTTTTCATTGTTCCAAACGTAACTCAGAACATAATATTTCATTCTATTGTAATCTATATACCGGGACGGTTCATTACACGTAAAGGTAGATTGTTGGAATCTTGTGCAGTTATTGAATTGATGTATCCATTTTCAGATTTACCAAAATTGTAGTTATAAATAAGAAAGGAGTTAATTTGACTGCACCATACGTGATATGGAAAAATGATTTCCATATTCTTGAGTTATAGATAAAGAATGATTTTCTACAATCTAGATCATCGAGGAAGAATTTATGAAACATGGATCCATTTTATGTTTTCTATCGTTGAAGTTATTCATCTTCTCTGCCAGTTTTCAATGATTCTTTGTTATCCTACATTAGTGGCTACCCATGTGTGTCAGGTTTCCAAAACACGTAAATACAAGATGTTCAACAGTATTAGAATTGCAAAATTATTATCTGTATGGTTGCTGGATGTGATTTTTTTTTTGGTTGCAGTTGTTTTACGAATGGTAAGTTTTGGATGCGACTATTATTGGTCAGTAAAGGAAACTCAGTTTGACCAAAAGGTATGCTATTGAGTATTGGTCATCTTACGTGCTTGTTATCCTTTTTTTGTGATTCCTTAATTCTGTTGATGTATTTTTCTTTTATCAACAAACAATATCTATGCATATGCCGGCTTAGCATGGTTTTCTTATATTTTATCTTGCCATTAGTTAATTCAAATATATTAAATATTTATCTTAACAGGTTATCCTTATGTTTTATCTTCGACTAGTTAGTTCAAAGATAATAAGCGCACATGCAAGATTTATCTTTCAAAACATATATTCATTGTTAAACTTCAAAATCTTCCATAATATTCTTTATAATGGCACTACACGTTTTTTATTTTAGTAGCTTTTTCCTGTGTTTAAAATGTTTAAATTTTAATAGCCTTTCATCCTGCATTTTTTTAGAAACTTTATTACATTGGGCTCAATTTTTCTTGATATGATTATTATCTCCTTGTAAAGGTTGAAAGAATTATCTCATTTTGATATTTTTATGTACAACTTTTAAACCTAAAAATATTATTTAGGTTGGATTTGGACCATTTGGTTACAATGGTATGATTTCCCTTATCCTGCCCTGGACATCATGTATTCAAATCATGGATAGACTTTATCTGCTATATTAAGTGGTAAGTTTGTGTAAATGAACGGATATCCAAGTCATCCGTAGAGTTGTAGTTTATTGTTTCCATGCACTGATCACACTCATTCTCTTAAATATATGTTTTTGTTCTATATATTTAAATGATGAATTGAGTTTTATATCGAAAGCTTACTTCTGGATAGAAAACCTAGGCTTGCATTATTTATTTTTTTATCAATTAGCTTGCATATATGTAGATCTTCTTTCTACTCTTGTTCACACTATTTTTTATTTTCTTATCCGTGTTTTGAATTTATTTAGAATTGTCCTTCATGTTTGGTGAATTGCATAATTTGATGATTACTAGTATAATTATGGTTTTCTTTGTACCGTATTGATTCTTTGACCATGAGAATTCATTATTATTTTTTTATATCTAACCATGTTTTATGGATTCAGAAACACATAGTATGTTGTTCCATTTGTTCTTCTGGAAAGGCGTGCTACCACTTTCTTCAGGTTTGAGGTTTTCTTTTGTTTACCTAGTAATTTGCATGACCTTGTGGTTTGATCTTCGGTTGGTCCATGTTGGGTTTTTGGTGCTTATGGAATTAATGTTGAGAGGAAAAACTGTCAAAACTAAAAGTGGAGGAGTATATTCTTGCAATGCATTATATGATGGCATTATAAAACACAATAGAAAACACATTTAGATAAGGGGCTCTTTGGTTGTCTGAAAAAGGAATGCAGTGTAAAAGGATATTTTGGAGTTGTTTAAATGATTGTAAAAGAAATGCATGAAATTATTATTTTTTGTTTGATTTGAAATAAAATGAATGTAATGTAAAGTGCAAAAAGGTAGTGATCAGTGGCTGGCATTGGCGGCGGTGTGGTTGGTGGCAGGTGACCGGCAGTAGTGGGTGGCAGCCGACGGTGGCGGTTGACAACATCATCAATTGCTATGAATTTCCGGTGTATTTGGAACTCGCCCAAATCGGAGGCATTCCAAATACACGTAATGAACTAGATAGTGTATTTCAAATGCATTAAAATTTTACGCTGCATTTGTTATACTTCAAACCAAACGTCAATATTTTCAAAACCCCTGTTTTTGAAATACTTTACACTCCTTTTGCAGTCAATCATGCAGCCAATACATATATTCTTTCTAATCTTGTGCTTCTATCACTTAGGTCAGCACTAACATTTGTTGAAAGAGATTCAAACATCCTTTTCACCAATAATTGTTATACGAATCATTGATGCTATTTTTAAACTTAATACCAGCTTCTCCTTCTTTGAATGAACAATATTTTTTTTTTAAACTTGTAGGTGATTTTTACTTATTATTGGATAGATTTTTAGATAGATATTATCTTCAAGTAGGTCTGTCAAATATGCTATTAAGGGCTGTCTTTAAACCCATTAAATAATCCTTGAAATGGCCATAATGGGTTTGGGTTAGCCTTGATTTACAAATGACTGTTGGATAGTCCATTATGGCCCGTTTAGATTTTTTTATCATACAATGCATTTTATCCCTTTGAGATTAGAAGCTTAAATGCTAGTTAGACACAAACTTAAAATATTGTCAACTTGGACAAAATATTATGCAGTACGGTTGTTGTAGTCCTTGTCAGTTATGACACCTGTCGTCAATAATAAACAATTGTGGTCTCTGGCCATAGTGCTTGTTAGGGGTATCATTAGTCTCGGTTGGTGGTGGTCGCTGCTTGCTTTCAATGGTAGTATCCATTGTCTGCTGATGCAAGCAAACTAGAAAGAAAAGCCAGATAAGGAGAACAATGTGCAACACTATAACCAAACTCGATTCAAATAGTAGCAATCATCTAAAACATAAAACCGATGGACAAACTTAGAATTGAAATAAACAAAAGAAAAAAAAAACGCTATCCTCAGAACAACCGACAGAACGGTTTCCTCACATGCATCGAAATGTAGGTTAAGTAAAGTATGTGCTTAGGCTAGCAAACCGATGGTCCACCACAGCAAGAAGGTCCAAACGTCCAACCAAACTCCTCCGAAAAATGCTTCCAAATCAACCAACCAACAACACTAGGAAGCTCAAAAAGAAAGATACAAGTGGGGTGGAACTTGCGTAGAGAAGAAGAGGTAAGAAGCCCAGACGAAGTAGAGAAGAGAAAGAAGTGGAACAAGCTCTCAAGCTTTTCCAAGAAGAAGAGATCAGGTTTTAGAGACTTTGCTCAATAATTTTCAACAACCATTTCCTTCTAAAACATCTTCTATATATAGGCAAGAGAGGGGAACTAAACAGCCATAGCACCTCCAACTAAATCAATTAGATTTAGGGAAATGAAAGGCCAACATCCACAAAATAACAGCTCCCAAGCCGGTCCAGGAAATAGAGCAAAAAGGCCACGGAAGACCCAGCTGGAAGCCATGGGAAACCCAGCCAGCAGGGATCCCGAACAGCCATCGCAGAGAACAAATTGTAGGCTTAGGAAAAATAGCCAAGGCCAAGGGAACAACAAAAGCCCAAGAGAAACCGAGGAGACAAGGAGGAAACCAAGAGGCAGCATGGGGAAGAGAGAGGGACAAGTTCCACCATAATGAGCTTCCACTAATTTCAAATAAATGAGCTAAACTTCAGCTCATTATGAGCTAACCAAGAGCTCAAAATTAATGAGCTAGCACTTTTGAAAATATAGCTCAACACCAAAACAACCACCACCTCCCAACATCAACACCAGCTCAAAACCAAGAACCATAAGCTCAACCTGAGAACCTACAGCAGCCCAAGGGACCCAAACAAGCTAGCAAACCAAGGTCTTCCAAAGCCCAAGCACAACCTACCATGATGATTGGATGCCTTCCATCATTGGATAGCTAAAAAAATATAAAACTATATGAAAAACTAATGTTCAATGTTTGATAATAAAAATACAAAAATTATGAATGTATCATCTGCCGTCTTCAATATAATTGGTTGATTGTGGAAACAGTGGTTGTAACTGCTAGTTCAGATGCATTGTTGCCGGAGGCTTTGATGGTCATTGCCAGTGGACTATTGGAACTGATAGTCACTATTAGAGATTGGTACTAAGTTATGAGCTAACTTTTAGTTATAGAAAAAGCTTATAGGACATCCCTAGTAGGTTTAGGTTTGACCTTTAGAATGCCATATCCATTTAGCTTGGGAAATATGAGCCTTTGACGAGTGATGCTCATGAGTTAAATGGGTAGCCTCAACCTTTTGATGCGCTCTTCAATTTACCAACTTTATATATTCCTTTAAAGATTCTCATCTTTACGGCCAGCTTGGGACTTTTGGATGACTACAATAGTTGTGCATGCCTACGATATCTGGAGTAGTTACTGCCTTGATTGATTGGTTTCTGCTTATTTAGTTTTTAAGCCACAACTTGATAGAAACTAATCCATCATCTATTGTGAAAATAACTTGTCTGAAATAAATTGTTTGAAAAGCTACCCAAATTTTTTTTAGATAAAATCAAACGCACTTTCTTTGTCTCAGCTTATGCCATTGCAAAGTAGGTAAAAAGATTAACCAAATCACGTTTAAACAGAATTTGAACTTATGCTTCATTTTGGTTTCTGCTTGAGGGTTATTGGTGGAAATATTGAGGTTCCTGTTTTAGCTCAAGTATTTTCATAATTCCTTCTACAAGACTATCTTAAACAAATTGGCATTCAAGTATTTTCAACATTGTCAATTAATATTTTCATAATTGACAGACTGACAAATTGGTTTTAGTTGAAATCTGATGGACCGGTTCACCCGGTCCGGCCTGGACCCGTGCGGGTCTACAGGCGGAAGAGAGGGGGGGCGGGTGGACTGGCTGGACCAAAGGGACCCACCCACTTAAGTGGGGGTAATTTGGGGATGGGAGGAATTTTGGGATGGTATGAAGAGGGCCATTAGGGTTTAGTTTTGGGGATGATGAAAAGGGAAGTCTCTTTCTAGTTTTCTTCTCCTAGTCTTCTTCTTGTTCTTTTCTAGGGTTTTCTTGTGGGAGATCTTGTCCTCCTTGAAGTGGACAAACTTATCTTGTTTTCTCTTGGCTTTCTAATGCAAAGGTTCTTGTCTTTCATCCCAACTCTCTTGTGATTTTTTCTCTTTGATTTTGGTGGAGAAATTCCTCTCTTTTGGGGGAAATTAGGGCAAAACCGAAATTGTGAAACCCTAGGGCGTATCAAAATCACATGCTGATCTTTTGACCATTTACTCAAGGGAATCTGCTTGACAGAAGTGATTGACTTAACAATTATTTCATCATTTTGACTTTCTTATCAAATCTGTTGTTATTTTTTTGCTAAAAAAATCTATTGGTTTTGCCAAGGGAATAGCAAGCTAAATAAAAGTTCTGTTTTTTTTTTTATGATTCATACAATTGGCTATGGACTTAGGAAAGAGAAAAGAGAAATATAATGGCCAAGGCAAAAGATAAATACCCTAAAGATGTTGGTCATGTTAGATGCATTAAAAGAAAAGATAATAAGATCTTTGCTAAAGATGGAGATATGAAGTATATGCTGAACTCTACTTTTAGAAATTATTAAAGGAGTTTTAATTAGGAAATATTTATTTGAAGAACATAATGATGAAGTATGTTATAGATTGTGCTCAAAATGTGAATTGCAGTTAGGTTTGTACAGTATGCATTAAGTAATGCTTTAGTTTCAATTGAGACTTGGAGAATTATGAATGTTATTATAGTAATTTGGTTTGTAAAAAAATTCATTGGAATTTTGATGGCAAAGAGTATGCCAAATGATTGAAGAAGATGCATTTTGTTGCTGCTATTTAAGAACAAGTGAGGTATTAGGATTGTTTAATTTTTGAAAAGTCATACTTTTGATCCATATAATATAATTACGGAGAGAGTAATGGAGCATATAGACTTTGAAAGTTGTGCTCATATTAGCAAATCAGATTAGTTTTAGCTGGAAGGTTGCTTGTGATTTTTTTGTGTGCTAAAACAATTAATTGAAAGCAAGAGAGCAATGGAAGGATCATCAAATGTTTTAAATTCATTTTAAGAATGTTTTTGATAGAGTAGCACAGTATTTGATTTGTTGTTCATTAGGGAAAATTTATATGCCATAGGTATGTTGAAGTTATAAATAATATGTATAATAAAATATTGACTAGTACTAAAATAAATATAGAATGATGAAATAATTGTCATCACAGTTGGATTAAATTAATGATCTACATAGATCTCTTTGGTGGTAGCTACGTGAATTTTTGTGAAGGTTATTCAAAGTGAGGTATTTTGGTGTATTGTTTTTATAGATGATGTAATTCTATCCAGTGAGAGATTTAAAATGTAAGAAAAATATGGAAAATTTTTAGAACATTAAAGAGCTTAGTATTAACAGAAATGACCGAGTATATGATATATAATTTTAGTTGGTATGATATAAATAATTATTACTCAATATTATTAGAAAATAAAATTATAGTTATGTATTTTCTCTAATACCTAATTTTAAAATTAAGCTTACTGAGCCTCATAGCTCATCAATATTTTCTTACTGGTTGTTGTTATAGGAAAATGAAAGGAGATTGTTGCAGATTAATAGATGCAAGTTAATTCTTCTTTTTATGTTAAAGTTATCTTTGTTAGTAAGTCTACTTGTGAGGCATGAAAACATTTCAGAAATGGATTTTTTTATAATTTCTTTAGTGGCTCTGTAAGTATCTTAGTTATATTATGTAGAAGAATTAGGATATTACTTCTATAGTTAATGTTGGTGGTTAAAATGGTGAAGCTCATTAGATTGACTATGGAGCAATAGAATATCATAGATATTTGAAGGCAAAGTTTGTAAGATTACAATTAGGCCAACTATATTATTTGATTTTGAGGGTTGGACAACAAAGAAGTCATTGATATGCAAATCGAGTGTAATTGAAGTATGAATATTAAGATGAATCTATTAAAATATTTAAGATACACGTGTCAGACAGACTTGCCCAATTTGTATTTAATATTTTTTTAATCGGACACGTTTTCGGCGTGTCCGATACGTGTCGGAGGAGTGTCGGACACGTATCCTGTCGGACACTGCACGCATTTTTGAGGAGAAGTGTTGGTGCATCATAGGTAGCGAGTCGAGTCGAGTATCTGCCTAATCTAGCCAAGCTTGTTTAGTTCTTATTGAGCTCGAGCTCGACTCATGCTCTTTTATTAAGCTCGTGCTTTGTTTTTTAAAAAAATTATAGGCTCGAGCTTGGCTTGATTGATCAAGCATATTTGGAAAGCTCGAGCTTGACTTGATTGTTGAGCGTGATTTCTAGTTTTAAATTAAAATTTTCAAATTTTTTTAGAATTTTTATTTTTAATATAGAATTAAGTCATAATTTAGAAATAATGAGTCATTTAACTAATTTTTTTTTAGAGTTTTTATTTTTATTGTATAATATTAATTTAAACTAATTTTAAATATATTTTAAGTTAATAGAGTAGCTCAATGAGCTTACAATCCGAGCTAGATTGAGCTCAATCTCGTTTAATATACGAGCTCGAGTATAGGCTCGAGCTCGAATTTGTGGCCTGATAAACTCGGCTCATGAGCTTGTTAATGAGTCGAGCTAGAGCCAACTCAGATCACTTACACTCTTAAGCGTATCCCATGAACTAAGATCAAACACAAATGGAATTTGCTTACACGACTATGGTTTGCATATATAGTTCCCATAATGTCACATCTAGTTGGGTATGAATGGACTCGATTGTTGAGTGTGATTTCTTAGTTTTAAATTAAAATTTTCAAAAAAATTTAGAATTTTTATGTTTTAATATAGAATTAAGTCATAATTTAGAAATAATGAGTCATTTAACTAAAATTTTTTAGAGTTTTTATTTTTATTGTATAATACTAATTTAAATTAATTTTAAATATATTTTAAGTTAATAGAGTAGCTCAACGAGCTTACGATCCGAGCTAGGTTGAGCTCAATCTCGTTTAATATACGAGCTCGAGTATAGACTTGAGCTCGAATTTGTGGCCTGATAAACTCGACTCATGAGCTTGTTAATGAGTCGAGCTAGAGCCGACTCAGATCACTTACACCATTAAGCGTATCCCATGAACTAAGATCAAACACAAATGGAATTTGCTTACATGACTATGGTTTGCATATATAGTTCCCATAATGTCACATCTAGTTGGGTATGAATGCACCTTAATGTTCATTTTGTATTTATTAACTTTGCTTCATTCCAATCAACAGTATGCCAACGACCACAACAACAACAACAACAACAACTTCAAGCCTTTATCCCACTACGTGGGGTCGGCTACATGAATCCTTTTTCTCCATTGAGTCCTATTAAAAGTCAAATTCTCGTTTAAATCTAATAAAGAAAGGTCATTCCTAATATTTTCTAACCAAGTCTTTTTAGGTCTACCCCTACCTTTCTTAACATAAGTCAAGTCTAATACATCTACTCTCCTAACCGGGTCATCGGAAGGCCGCCATTTTATATGACCAAACCATCTAAGGCGACTCTCTCTAATCTTATCTTCTATTGGAGCTACTCCAACCGTTTCGCGTATATGCTCATTTCGTATCCTATCTCTAAGGGTAAAGCCACTCATCCACCTGAGTATTCTCATCTCTGCCAACGACCACATGGTTTCAAAAACATCCATGAAGAGGCCAGACTAAACTTTGAAGAATGTAATACAAGGAAAAAGAAAACATGTGGATATACTCAATGAGCCAAACTTTTGAAAGTGGTGCTGGTGTGTATATATATAAGTGAAGTGAGATTTTCTGTGCATTTGCTTTCTTTGAATTGGTTGCAGAAAAAAATGGAGCCTCAAATTTATTTTATAGCTTTTGTCAGCTATGGATAAGAACACAAAAAGAGGGCAGTTCAAACAAATAATTGGCATTGTAGAGAAAGCAGCCTTAGCATCCTTGAAAAAGAAAGATGTCACCGAAATTACTTTCCTTTTATAAAAAAAATATAGGAAGATTTGATTTTCTGGATTTCAAAGAATATTAATGATTCTTTTTCATATATTTTCCTGTTTCTCCTTTTAAATTGTGCCATTATGTTTGTAGGTGGTTAGACTTGCCACCTTGTTGTACTTTGGTGCTTATTTCAAAGTTTTAGGTGCATGGTCATGACTTTTATCACTTATAGTCCAATTTTAGTTGACATGTTTCCAATTAAAGCATAGATGGGTATAAAGGCATGAAATCACCTAAAGCAACAAAATTGATATGCGGCATATTGTGCTTGGTTTAGTGTAGTTTATAAATTATTCTGAGCTTGCTTATTAGAAGCGGCAATTCAAGCATAGGATGCTGAATAAGTAGGCTTTTCTACATGGCGTGACAATTAGTTGTTCTGCTGTCACGATCCGGCCCGGCTAGCCCGATAAAATCGGGGCGGGAACAGTAGTCGTACGAAAAATACTAATAAAACATATACAGTTCAAATGAAAAACTTTAATTTCATAACATAAACATCGTCTATTATATGAAAGAGCCACTAAACAACATCAACTTCAGATAGTACAAACTGTTCAATTGTCTCAAGACCACTAAAATTTTCAAACTCATGATTACATAAACTCCACTTACTGTTCATACTCAGATACAAACTCAAATTTAGACTTAAAACATAAAAATAAATGGAACCTTTCTTCCTTCTAAGGACCCCTACGACGATAAGTGTACGGTCGTCGTGCAGCCATTATTTCTCTCCTAAAAAATATTTCCAAATGAGGAATGAGCCAACGCTCAGCAGGTAATTCATGTCTTTAAATAAAAATTTACATAAAACTAACGAATTCGTGTCATATAAAACTTTTCAATCAATTGACATGAATTACCTGCTGAGCGTTGGCTCATTCCTCATTTGGAAATATTTTTCAGGAGAGAAATAATGGCTGCACGACGACTGTACACTTATCGTTGTAGGGGTCCTCAGGAGGAAGAAAGGTTCCATTTATTTTTATGTTTTAAGTCTAAATTTGAGTTTGTATCTTAGTATGAACAGTAAATGGAGTTTATGTAATGATGAGTTTGAAAATTTTAGTGGTCTTGGACAATTGAACAATTTGTACTATCTGAAGTTGATGTTGTTTAGTGGCTCTTTCATATACTAGACAATGTTTATGTTATGAAATTAAAGTTTTTCATTTGAACTATATATGTTTTATTAGTATTTTTCGTACGACTACTGTTCCCGCCTCGATTTTATCGGGCTAGCCGGGCCGGGTCGTGACATCTGCTTCTCAATACACATCACAAATGGAATAATAAAATTTTTTGGGGTATATTTAGGCTAATTAAGACAAACTCACACACACATCACATACGTAAGACACAAATCCAAAATCTTTTGGTTGGTAGCCAAACCTCCCAACTAACAAGCCCAAATGAGCCGCACGAATAATATTTTTCAATCTTTGCTTTCCTGAATATTTTGCTTTCCTGAATATCCCAAGCAATTTTTATTTATTTATGACCAACTATTTAGTTTGTTCTAGAAAGTACTAGAAACCAAGCTGACCTGAAATCAACCGTTTCTCAACTGATTTATAGATTTATAAGGCTGTAAGCTATAGCTTGGAAAGAATCAGTTTACACAGAGATCTTTTAGGTCATAAAACTTTTGGGTTGCGGGCTATCTTGGGACTAGTCTTTTTTTTCATTGAACATGTATATTTGCTATTTCTAAACAGTCATATGCCTAGATATTTTATTGAGACTAGTGGATAAATTGAGAAATAAATGATTGATTCTTAGTAGTGCTTATTCATAGATTTATAAAGTGCGTGCTAGTTCTATCTGCATTAACTTGAAGTCGTTTTGGTCTGTGGCTTATTTTCATCAATGCTATCCTACATCTGCTATGTTTATTACTTGAACTTGATGCATTTATTGTCTTTCTCAGGAAAGAGGACTTCACTCTCGCCAATACTCATTCATAACATATCTTGCCTACTTACTATATGCTCCACTTTATATTGCTGGACCAATTGTGAGCTTTAATGCATTTGCTTCACAGGTCAGTTCTGATTTTGAAACTGCAAAGTAATTAATGTTTATTTGCTGTGTTAATTTCTTTTTCATAGACTTTTTGTCATTCATTTTGTAATTAATTGTTTTATTGTGAAAAACTTATGAAATTGCAATTAGATCAATATTATTACATGGATTTGATGCATTCAATATTTTTAGTTTATTTTTGTTTTAATGTATTTTGAACAATATTAGTTGTGTTTTATGTTTTTTAAGCTATCCTATGATGGTTGGGCTTCCAATGATCATGGTAGGAATGTGCTAGGCATGGCAAGCCTTGGGTTTGCTTGCTCTTGGGTCCATTTCGTCCTTAGGCTGCCTGCTAATTTCGGTTTGGTGAAGTTGCCGCTCTCGGGCGGGCCTTGGTTGCTTGGTGTTGAGCTCAAAATTATGGAATTCTACTTGGTGTTAGCTCATAAATGTTGAGCTGAAGTTTAGCTCAATGATTGGAGATTAAATGCACTTCCTAGCTCATTAAATCAAAAAGGTATGCTTTTGTTTCAAGCTCATTATTGAGGAGCTCAATGGAGTGGACTTGTGCCTTTTCTTCTTTCTTTTTCTTCTCGGTTTCCCCTTGCTGGTTGGTTTTCTGTGATCTGCCCCTTTGTCTCCTGTGCTGGCTTTTCGGGCCCATTGCTGGCTGATTTCTTGTGACCAGATGCTTTGCATCCTGTGCTGGCTTTTCGGGTCCCTTGCTGGCTGGTTTCCCGTGGCTGTTTGGGGGGGAATTCCGTGAGTTTTCTATGTTTTTCTGTGCAGAATTTCTGCTGCAGTTTTTGCTGTCTTTTGGCCTTCTAATTGGTGACTTTTGGCCTTTCATTTCCCCAATTCTTATTGGATTTGGTTGGAGGTGTTATGGCTATTTTTCTACCTTCTTTTGCCTATAAAATGGAGATGTTTTGACATGGAAAAGATTGTTGAAAATCTGAGAAAAAATCTCTACAAAAACCTGATGGTTTCATCTTTGAAAAGCTTGAGAGCTTGTTCCATCCCCCCTTTCCTCCTCTCTATTTCGTATTGGCTTCTAACCCTTTCTTCTCTACGCAAGTTCCACTCCACTTGTATCCTTCTTCTTGAGCTTTGGAAGTGTATGTTGGCTGAAATTTGGAGACATTTGCCGGAGGAGTTTGGAAAGGACGTTGGACTCTTTTGCAGTGGTGGACCCTTGGTTTGCAAGCTTAAGCACAATTTTCTTAAATTTTCTACTTTCGTTGCATTTGAGGAGACCGCTAGATGGTTTTAATGAGGATAGTGTTTTTATGTTTTTATTTTGTTTTGTTCGATTTGGCTTTTGTTTCTCCTAAGTTTGTTTGGATATTTGCAAGCTACATATGAATTGAGTTTGGTTTAAGTCTTGTCCTGGTGTTATCCAATTTGTCTCTTTACTCTAGTTTTGCTCACATCAGGATTCAAGTATTGAGCATAAGTCACTTATAAGCAAGTTGAGCATGTATAAATGCATATGTTGAGTTTGATGTGCTATAATGCTAGGAAGAGTAGAGTGAGAAACCAAAAATTTCGTGCATGCCCAACTCTTCTGAGGGGTTTGTTTTGAGTAAAATTTTCAGAAGATATTAGATTGTAGATAAGACACTATACAAATATTTTGTTCTCCCTTTGTGAGCATTTTGTTATCTAATTTTTAGGTTTTTTCTAGGCGCAAACACCTATGATTAATTACCCTCCCAATAATGAGTGAGAGCTTTAGATTAATTCTAGTTGATAGGTGCTAAATATGTATTTTATAATAGTTGTAATTTTTGGGCTTTAGGATTGAAGAAAATTCACTGTATTTAGCTTAAAAATGGATGGTGTGGGGAATGATGATGAACCTGTTCAAGATCTTTTAAGTTTCGTCGTCCCAAGTTATCATTAACTTTTGTCTACTTAGTCAAAGGAGGTAGATGACCAAATCCGATTGAAGGATCATTGTTGGAAGCTATGAGTTGTTTCATCCTAGGGCTTCTTATATGTGTTCATGAAGTTTCATTTTGAGTTTTAATATACCTTTTTCCCACTTGTGTATATATAGTGCTGAACTGGTGGTGATCATTATGACTGAGTTTCTTGCTATGGATTTAAAATAACGTATTTTATTTCTTGCAGCTGGTCCGAAATTTGAATTTTGTTCTCTTTATTCTTTATATGTAACTATTTTTCTAATTTTCATTATTTGTTGCATTCGTGTCTAGTAACTTATTTTTGTATATTGCTTTTCAAGATTTGTGCAAGCTCAATTTTCTGAAAATTTTGGCATTAGTTTTTGTGCAACGCACTTATGATGCAGGGTGATGTGTATTGGCTCCATTTTTGCATCACCCTTAACAGAGGGTTTGTTTTTGGGCTTTACCATCATTTTAAGCTACATGTCACGATGCACACAAGATAACCATCTTTCTAATCAAAGATGACCATTAAAAGGATTTTAAAACATTCCATAACATAAGTGTATATTTTATCATATCTTAAATGTGTTATTTTCATAAATTATATGTCATAGGAGCACTAGCCATATTTTACCATTTAAGATACATTCTGATGCGGACATCCGACGATGAACAATATTCATAGGAAGAGTCAAAGATCGACGACCGAGATCACTCCGTTTTATTTTAGTTTATTAATTGTATTTTGATTTAATTTTGCAATTTTCTGTTTTTACCCCTTTATTTAAGAGTCTTGTCTTATGTAAAACCCAAGGGACAAATATGTCTTTTAGTTTCTTTTGAGACCTATATATAGAGGTCCATTCTCTTGTATTAGGTATGATGGATTATTAAAAAAAAAGGTTTGCACTTGTGTTTTTTGGAAAGAACTTGGGTGAGATTTCTATGGGAGGGAATCGTAGTTTCCACCAGCCTCAGGATGGGTCCGGGCTCGTGGCTTGAAGTCTCTTAGTGAAGGGCGATGCATCACCCGTCAGTTGCAGGAAGTGTCCGAGCTCATGGTTTTATCTTTTGTTTCTTTTTTTTGTTTCTCTTCCCTCCACCCTCTCTCTAATCCGAACATCACCACCCTTTCTTTCCCCACCTCCAACCGTTGGCCACTCCACCACAACCCACCGGCCAAGCAATTTCTTGCACCCTACTCGCCGGCTACACCCTACCTTACCTCCATAGTTGCCGGCCTTCTTTCATCCATTGACTCCCACAATTTCATCTTGTACTGAAAATTCCTATTATATACATCTTAATTTGGTAATGAATTTGAATTCAAAATTCAAATTAATTTGAATTTGAATTTGTTTCCTAAATTAGGATTCTTATTTTAGGAAAGATGTTTAAATTAGGTCTAATTTAATTTCTAATTGGATTTGATTTAATTTCTTCTCATCAATTAAATAGCTTTGATTAGGCAAGTTATAAAGTCCCTTACCTAATCCCTCTCTCCCTCTTAAAGTCGCCGGTCACCTAACCCTAATTCCTAGCCTAACCGCCAGCTGGCCTCTTTCCCTAATCCCGCTTTGCCTTCAAATTTGAATTCCTATTCAAGACTTTCCTTTTATTAAATGTCTTAATTTAGGAAAGTTTTCAAATTTCAAATTCAAATCAATTTAAATTTGAAATTCTTTCATAAAATAAGTTCAATCTCATTTGGAAACTTCCCTTATATTCTCAAATCTGAAATTTAATTCAGATTTTAAATCAATCACCACATTCAACGAACCTGGACACCCTCTCTCCTCTCCCTCTCTAGGTTGGCCCCTCCCCTCTTTCTCCAATCCACTTAATTCCCATTAATTCCCCCCTTTTTGGGGCCTTAGTTCATCCTTAATTAAAGGGATAATTTTTCTTTCCATACCCATTTGAAATTCAAATTTCAAATCACGTAATCACCTTCCCCTTTCACCTTTCCTCTTTCCCTCCAGTTTCAAACCAAGCAATTATAACTTTCCATATTGGCAAAGTTTTAAATTAGGAAGGTTTTCAAAATTCATAATTTTAATCATGGTTTGTTGCTCGCATTCTACATCAGTTTGGTATCAGAGTATGGTTGCTCGGGATGCGAACTCGACGGAGTCGAGCTCTTTTCCACCCCGGGAGAATGATATGGACATCCGATGAAGGACGATATTCACAGGAAGAGTCAAAGATCGACAATCGAGATCACTCCGTTTTATTTTAGTTTATTAATTATATTTTGATTTAATTTTGTTATCTCTTTTTACTCTTTTATTTAAGAGTCTTGTCTTATGTAAGCCCAAGGGGCAAAATGTGTCTTTTAATTTCTTTTGAGGCCTATATATAGAGGCTCCTTCTCTTGTATTAGTTATGATGGAATTATAATAAAATTTGTGTTCTGCACTTGTGTTCTTTTGGGAGGATGTTAGTGAGATTCCTATGGGAAGGAATCGAAGTTTTCACCATCCATAGGGTGGATTCGGGCTCGTGGCTTGAAGTCTGTTGGAGAAGGGCAATGTATCACCCGTCAGTTTTTGGAAGAGTCCAAGGCTCGCTGTTTTATCTTTTATCTTTTGTTTCTTTATTTTTTGTTCCTTATTGTTCATAGTCGCCATCTTCATCCTCTCCCTACTTCCACCAAACCGGCCTTAGCTCACCACCACTCACGGCCAAGCCACAAGCCGCCGGCCCTCCCCTTGGTTTCCTCCCATCTCCACTTGCCATCAAGTCTTTCCTAAATTAGTTTTCATATTTTAGGTAACTATCTTAATGATCAAATTCAAATCTATTTGAATTTGAATAGTTGCCTAATTTATAAATCCTATTTTAGAAAACTTACTAATTCATATCCTATTTAAATTTTGAATTAAATTGAGATGAAATATTTCATTTCAAATTTAATTTATTAATTTAGGAAAACTTTGAATGCCTCATTAAACTCCCTCCTTTATTCCCTTTTCCTTATCTTAATAATTCAAGTTTGAAAATTCCTTAAGTTCACATTCATCGTATGTGGACACACTCAACATATGTGGATGCCTTCCCTTTTTCTCTTCTTTTGGCCAACCCCCTCCGTTTTACATCACATTCATTTCCATTTCTTTTTCCAAAATTTTGTAATTTTATGCATTCATGAGTACTTTAGCATCCCCAAATATTATAACAAGGGGTTAAACTCCGTAAGTCAACAAGTACATGCAATCACTTTTATATAGTTTATTTCATTCACTTTTTTTTCAGTTTATTCAATACGTTTTTATAGTAGATTTGTATAATGAAGTTTTGCAAAAAATTTATGGTATTAATTTTAATATGATCAATCTTTTCTCTAATAGTGATAAATTATAAATGAATACGCAATAATGATTGATTGAATGAAAATCATTTGGAAGAAGCAAATATTATTACTGTAAATTAAAAGTACCCCATTTTCATCTTAGAAGTTTTATCTTATCACTTGATCTTTAAACTCCTTTACTTCAACTACAACAACAACATCAAGCCTTTATCCCATTACGTGGGGTCGGCTACATGAATCCTTTTTCTCCACTGTGTCCTATTAAAGATCAAATTCTCGTTTAAATCTAATAAAGAAAGGTCATTCCTAATATTTTCTAACCAAGTCTTTTTAGGTATGCCTCTACCTTTCTTAACATAAATCAAATATAATACCTCTACTCTCATAACCGGGTCATTGGAAGGCTGCCGTTTTATGTGATCAAACCATTTAAGGCAACTCTCTCTAATCTTATCTTCTACTGGAGCTACTCCAACCTTTTCATGTATATGTTCATTTCGTATCCTATCTCTAAGGGTAAAGCCACTCATCCACCTGAGCATCCTAATCTCTGCCACACTTAACTCCTTTACTTCAATGCTTAAATTTTTTTTTGATTTCTTTGTTTAATAATTTTCAAGTGTAGTGGGATAATGGCTTATTGTTCTTGTTGTTGTATTTAAGAATACTCAAGTACATGAACTATACTCTGTTATCTTTTGCTTTTGTTCCAATAGATAACTCATAAGCAATAGTTACAAATATTTAATTTATTACTTCAAATATCCTTGCAATGTGTATATTAACCTTTCATTATTTTTAAAATTATTTAGAACACGTAAATTCCCTTTATTTTGCTATTTTAAAATTGATTTAAATTATAGACTATATATTTTAAACTAAATTTTATAGCACACAACAACAATAATAACAACATCAAGCCTTTATCCCTCTACGTGGGGTTGGCTGTACAACAATAATATCAAGCTTTTATCCCACTATATGGTATTGACTAAATAAATCATTATTCATCATTTTGTTTTGTTAAAAGTTAAATTCTCAT
Organism: Dendrobium catenatum; assembly: GCF_001605985.2. NCBI lineage: Eukaryota > Viridiplantae > Streptophyta > Magnoliopsida > Asparagales > Orchidaceae > Dendrobium > Dendrobium catenatum. Next base: position 387,649 of record NW_021318878.1, read on the forward strand.
TTAAATTTAATTAAAAGGGGGTCCAATTTCTAATACTTTCTAATCAATTTTTTAGGTCTATCTCTACCTTTCTTAACATAGGTCAAATCTAATATATTTACTCTCCTAATTGGGTCATCGGAAGGTCGACATTTTATGTGACCAAACCATCTAAGGTCACTCTCTCTTATCTTATATGTCACTGGAGCTACTCCAGTCTTTTCACATATATAGTCGTTTCACATTTTGTCTCTTAGAGTGAAGCCACTCAACTACATGAGCATCCTCATAATTGTGACACTTTAAACTTAATTTTACAACATTCTGCTCGATAAAGCATTATCACCAACATCTTATAGAATTTTCTCTGAGGGTTGAAGGGGGGGGGGACTTTTCTATCACACAACAAGCCCGTTGCATTCCTCCACTTCAACCTTCCAACTTGAATTCTACTAATAATATCCTCATCTATTTC
>NW_021318878.1:388520-422624 GCF_001605985.2 Dendrobium catenatum
GAGCCAAACTTTTGAAAGTGGTGCTGGTGTGTATATATATAAGTGAAGTGAGATTTTCTGTGCATTTGCTTTCTTTGAATTGGTTGCAGAAAAAAATGGAGCCTCAAATTTATTTTATAGCTTTTGTCAGCTATGGATAAGAACACAAAAAGAGGGCAGTTCAAACAAATAATTGGCATTGTAGAGAAAGCAGCCTTAGCATCCTTGAAAAAGAAAGATGTCACCGAATTTACTTTTTTTTTTTATAAAAAAATTATAGGAAGATTTGATTTTCTGGATTTCAAAGAATATTAATGATTCTTTTCCATATATTTTCCTGCTTCTCCTTTTAAATTGTGCCATTATGTTTGTAGGTGGTCAGACTTGCCACCTTGTTGTACTTTGGTGCTTATTTCAAAGTTTTAGGTGCATGGTCATGACTTTTATCACTTATAGTCCAATATTAGTTGACATGTTTCCAATTAAAGCATAGATGGGTATAAAGGCATGAAATCACCTAAAGCAACGGAATTGATATGCGGCATATTGTGCTTGGTTTAGTGTAGTTTATAAATTATTCCGAGCTTGCTTATTAGAAGCGACAATTCAAGCATAGGACATGCTGAATAAGTAGGCTTTTCTACCTGGCATGACAATTAGTTGTTCTGCTTCTCAGTATACGTCACAAATGGAATAATAAAATTTTTTGGGCAGATTTAGGTTGATTAAGACAAACTCCCACACACATCACATGCGTAAGACACAAATTCAAAATCTTTTGGTTGGTAGCCAAACCTCCCAACTAACAAACCCAAATGAGCCGCACGAATAATATTTTCAATCTTTGCTTTCCTGAGTATCCCGAGCAAATTTTATTTATTTATGACCAACTATTTAGTTTGTTCTAGAAAGTACTAGAAACCAAGCTGACCTGAAATCAACCGTTTCTCAACTGATTTATAGATTTATAAGGCTGTAAGCTATAGCTTAAAAAGAATCAGTTTACACAGAGATCTTTTAGGTCATAAAACTTTTGGGTTGCGGGCAATCTTTGGACTAGTCTTTTTTTTCATTGAACATGTATATTTGCTATTTCTAACAATGTTTAAAATTGCGTATTCGGGTATTGAGGCGTTTTTCATTCGTGAGGCGAGGCGTAAGCCTCAAGGCGTTTTGAGGCGTAAGCCTCAAAATCAAAAGATTGTGTAAACATAAAAATGATAATTTTTTTTATATACTAATGAGCGAATAATATAAAACATAAAAAAGCACAATATATGAAGTGAAATCAAAATATCTCAATAATAAGACAACATGAATATAGTTCAACTCAAAATTCCATCTTTCCCAAATCTCAGTATTTTTTTCATTAACATATAATTCCAATTTCCAACAATAAATAACAATGATATATCACATAAGAACTCATAAGTCATCAGCACTGTAATCACTAAGGGGTTCTTCATTTGAATAATCATTATGGTGAACTGCTCTCTCCCCTTCCTCCTCTCCTATAGAGTCCAATGTCGGACATTTACTTCAAGATTTATGTAAGTTTTAATATATATAGTGTTAGGCGTAAGCCTCATGACAGTGAGGCGGGCTTCAAGGCGGGCTTCAAGGCGGGCCTCAACCAAGTTGAGGCGCAAGCCTCATAAAAAAAAACTCGAGGCGTGAGCATTGAGGCGTTTTTTACTGGAATTGCGCAAAGTCGGGCCTCAAGGCGAGCCTTATAATGCGCAATTTTAAACCATAATTTCTAAACAGTCATATGCCTAGATATTTTATTGAGACTAGTGGATAAATTGAAAAATAAATGGTTTATTCTTAGTAGTGCTTATTCATAGATTTATAAAGTGCGTACTAGCTCTATCTGCATTAACTTGAAGTCGTTTTGTTCTGTGGCTTATTTTCATCAATGCTATCCTACATCTGCTATGTTTATTACTTGAACTTGATGCATATATTGTCTTTCTCAGGAAAGAGGACTTCACTCTCGCCAATACTCATTCATAACATATCTTGCCTACTTACTATATGCTCCACTTTATATTGCTGGACCAATTGTGAGCTTTAATGCATTTGCTTCACAGGTCAGTGAGTTCTGATTTTGAAACTGCAAAGTAATTAAAGTTTATTTGCTGTGTTAATTTCTTTTTCATACTCTTTTTGTCATTCATTTTGTAATTAATTGTTTTATGATAAAAAACTTATGAAATTGCAATTAGACCAATATTATTACATGGATTCAAGTATTGAGCATAAGTCACTCATAAGCAAGTTGAGCATGTATAAATGCATATGTTGAGATTGATGTGCTACAATGCTAGGAAGAGTAGAGCGAGAAACCAAAAACTTCGTGTGTGCCCAACTATTCTAAGGGGTTTGTTTTGAGTAAAATTTTCAGAAGATATTAGATTGTAGATAAGACACTATACAGATATTTTGTTTTCCCTTTCCTAACTTTACCCGGTTAGAAAAGTTGAGGTATTAGATTTGACTTATGTTAAGAAAGGTAAAGGTAGACCTAAAAAGACTTGGTTAAAAAATATTAGAAATGATCTTTCTTTATTAGATTTAGATGAGAATTTGACTTTTAACCGGACACAATGGAGAAAAAGGATTCATGTAGCCGATCCCACGTAGTGGGACAAAGGCTTGATGTTTTTGTTGTTGTTGTTGCTAGGCGCAAACACCTATGATTAATTACCCTCCCAATAATGAGTGAGAGCTTTAGATTAATGCTAGTTGATAGGTGCTAAATATGTATTTTATAGTAGTTGTAATTTTTGGGCTTTAGGATTGAAGAAAATTCACTGTATTTAGCTTAAAACGGATGGTGTGGGAATTGATGTAGGCAAGGGGGGGGGGGGGTCAACTCAGGCCCAAATTAAATCAATTTTGGCCTCTCCCGAGTCTTTAAGCTCAAAGAATTTTGAGCTGGAATTTAGCTCATTTATGAGCTGATTTTTAGCTCATTTATTGGACTAGAGATTAGCTCATTATTAGCTAAGTTTTAGCTCATATTTATCTTTTATTTAATGCACTTTTATTATAGTTTTAAACTCTGTTTAAAATTGCGCAATGAGAGGCACGCCTTGAGGCGCGCCTTTGCGCAATTCCTCCCAAAAACGCCAATATTGCTATTATTTTCCTGCTAAAACCCTTAATTTTTCATTTACGCAATTCTGTGTTCGTGAGGCTTACGCCTCAAACCGCCTCGAGGCTTACGCCTCGCTTCACGGACGAAAACCACCTCGAGGCGCAGTTACGCAATTTTAAACCTTGGTTTTAAATGTTTTAAGTTATGGTGTCTCTTGGGTTCCAAAAGGGCTTTTGGAATCCCAAGATTGATGTTTTATTTTCCCATGTGTGGCTCATTGAATTCCACCATGGCTTTTAGTGCATTTGCCCCCTTGAATTCCGGCCGGCTGCTGGTTTTACCATGCCTGGGCTCTTTTTCGTGACCGTTCCCCTTTGTTCCGGGCGGTCTCCTTGGTTCCCATGGATGCCTCTTCGGTTCCTTGGCTTGGGATGTTTTTTAGGTATTTTAGTGCTATGTGATGTTTAGAATTCCTATGGGAATTTATTAGGTGTCTCTTGGTATTCCTCTTTCACACCTATAAATATGGGAGGATTTGTAATGTTTTAAAAAAGTTGAATGATATGTTATTTTTGGAAAAGCTATAACCTGCAGGTTTGCTTAGGAAATCTTGTGGGCTCTTTCCACCCTTCTTTCTCATCCCCTTCAGAAATCCTGCGGGCTCTTTCCAACCTTTCTTCTCGGGCTCCTAACCTCTTTCGTCTCTCCGCAAGTGCCACTCCACCTGTATCCTTCTTCTCTAAGTGAAGCAACTTTAGGGTGTCGTCAAGTGATTGAGTCAAGTTTGTAAGTCGGTTAAATTTTGTAAGAGTCATTGTTGTAAGTCTTTTGATTTCTAGTTTTTACATTTTATTTGAAATGTAAGAGTTTGTTCTTCCTTTTCTCGTCTTTAGTTATTTTTCCAGTCTCAGTTTCTCTTTTTTTAGTTTTGCTACTTGTGGGCGAAGGGTATAGGCCTCCCTATATTTTTTGCCCGCATCAGGAATGATGATGAACCCAATCAAGGTCTTTAAGTTTCGTCGTCCCAAGTTATCATTAACTTTTGTCTACTTATCAAAAGAGGTAGATGACCCAATTCGATTGAAGGATCATCGGAAGCTATGAGTTGTTTCATCCTAGGGCTTCTTATATGTGTTCATGAAGTTTCATTTTGAGTTTTAAAAGATTGCCTTTTTCCCACTTGCGTATATGTAGTGCGGAACTGGTGGTGATCGTTATGACTTAGTTTCTTGTTATGGATTTAAAATAATGTATTTTATTTCTTGCAGTTGGTCCGAAATTTGAATTTTGTTCTCTTTATTTTTATATGTAACTATTTTTCTAAGTTTCATTATTTGTTGCATTCGTGTCTAGTAACTTATTTTTGTATATTGCTTTTCAAGATTTGTGCAATCTCAATTTTCTGAAATTTTTGGCATTAGTTTTTGTGCAACGCACCTATGATGCAGGGCGATGTGTATTGGCTCCATTTTTGCATCACCCTTAACAGAGGGTTTGTTTTGGGGCTTTACCATCATTTTAAGCTACATGTCACGATGCACACAGGATAACCATCTTTCTATTCAAAGAAGACCATGAAAAGGATTCTAAAACATTCCATAACATATGTGTATATTTTATCATATCTTAAATGTGTTATTTTCATAAATTATATGTCATAGGAGCACTTGCCATATTTTACCATTTAAGATACATTCTGATGCGGACATCCGACGATGGACGATATTCACAGGAAGAGTCAAAGATCGACGGCCGAGATCACTCCGTTTTATTTTAGTTTATTAATTGTATTTTGATTTAATTTTGCAATTTTCTCTTTTTACTCCTTTATTTAAGAGTCTTATCTTATGTAAAGCCTAGGGGACAAATGTGTCTTTTAGTTTCTTTTGAGACCTATATATAGAGGCCCCTTCTCTTGTATTATGTATGATGGATTATTTAAAAAAAAAAATTGCACTTGTGTTCTTTGGAGAGAACTTGGGTGAGATTTCTATGGGAGGGAATCGCAGTTCATCCTGAATTAAAGGGATAATTTTCCTTTCCATACCCATTTGAAATTCAAATTTCAAATCACGTAATCACCTTCCCCTTTCCTCTTTCCCCTTTCCCTTCAGTTTGAAACCAAGCAATTATAACTTTCCATATTGGCAAATTTTTAAATTATGAAGGTTTTCAAAATTCATAATTTTAATCATGGTTAGCTGCTCGCGTTCTATATCAATTTGGTATCAGAGCATGGTTGCCAGGGATGCGAACTCGACGGAGTCGAGCTCTTTTCCACCCGGGAGAATGATGTGGACATCCGACGATGGACGATATTCATAGGAAGAGTCGAAGATCGACGGCCGAGATAACTCCGTTTTATTTTAGTTTATTAATTGTATTTTGATTTAATTTTGCAATTTTCCCTTTTTACCCTTTTATTTATGAGTCTTGTCTTATATAAACCCAAGGGGAAAAATGTGCATTTTAGTTTCTTTTGAAGCTTATATATAAAGGCTCCTTCTCTTATATTAGTTATGATGAAATTATAATAAAATTTGTGTTCTGCACTTATGTTCTTTTGGGAGGATGTTAGTGATTTTCACCAGCCGCAGGATGGGTCTAGGCTCGTGGCTTGAAGTCCCTTGGAGAAGGGCAATGTATCACCCGTCAGTCTTCGGAAGAGTCAAAGGCTCCCAGTTTTATCTTTTATCTTTTATTTCTTTGTTTTTGTTCCTAGTTGCCATCTTCATCCTCTCCCTACTTCCACCAAACCGGCCTTAGCTCACCATCACTCACGACCAAGCCACAAGCTGTCGGCCCTCCCCTTGGTTTCCTCCCATCTCCACTTGCCATTAAGTCTTTCATAAATTAGTTTTCATATTTTAGGTAACTATCTTAATGATCAAATTCAAATCTATTTGAATTTGAATAGTTGCCTAATTTATAAATTATATTTTAGGAAACTTACTAATTCATAGCTTATTTAAATTTTGAATTAAATTGGGATGAAATCCTTCATTCCAAATTTAATTTATTAATTTAGGAAAGCTTTGAATGCCTCATTAAACTCCCTACTTTATTCCCCTTTTCTTATCTTAATTATTCAAGTTTGAAAACTCCTTAAGTCCACATTCATCGTATGTGGACACATTCAACATATGTGGATGCCTTCCTTTTTTCTCTTCTTTTGGCCAACCCCCTCTGTTTTACATCACATTCATTTCCATTTCTTTTTCCAAATTTTGTAATTTTATGCATGCATGGGTACTTTAGCATCCCCAAATATTATAACAAGGGGTTAAACTCCGTAAGTCAACAAGTACATGCAATCACTTTTATATAGTTTATTTCATTCACTTTTTTTTCATTTTATTCAATACGTTTTTATAGTAGATTTGTATAATGAAGTTTTGCAAAAATTTTATGGCATTAATTTTAATATGATCAATCTTTTCTCTAATAGTGATAAATTATAAATGAATACGCAATAATGATTGATTGAATGAAAATCATGTGGAAGAAGCAAATATTATTACTGTAAATTAGAAGTACCCCACCTTCATCTTAGAAGTTCTATCTTGTCACTTAATCTTTAAACCCCTCCTTTACTTCAATGCTTAATTTTTTTTTTTAATTTCTTTGTTTAATAATTTTCAAGTGTAGTGGGATAATGGCTTATTGTTCTTGTTGTTGTATTTAAGAATATTCAAGTACATGAACTATACTCTGTTATCTTTTGCTTTTGTTCCAATAGATAACTCATAAGCAATAGTTAGAAATATTTAATTTATTACTTCAAATATCCTTGCAATGTGTATATTAACCTTTCATTTTTTTAAAAATTATTTAGAACACATAAATTCCCTTTATTTTGCTATTTTAAAATTGATTTAAATTATAGACTATATATTATAAACTAAATTTTATAGCACACAACAATAATAATAACAACATCAAGTCTTTATCCCTCTACGTGGGGTTGGCTGTACAACAACAATTTCAAGCTTTTATCCTACTACATTATATTGACTAAATGAATCATTTTTCATCATTTTGTCTTGTTAGGAGTTAAATTTTCATTTAAATTTAATTAAATGGGGGTCCAATTTCTAATACTTTCTAATCAAGTTTTTTAGGTCTATCTCTACCGTTCTTAACATAGGTCAAATCTAATATATTTACTCTCCTAATTGGCTCATCGAAAGGTCGACGTTTTATGTGACCAAACCATCTAAGGTGACTCTCTCTAATCTTATATGCCATTGGAGCTACTCCAGACTTTTCACATATATAGCCATTTCACATTCTGTCTCTTAGAGTGAAGCCACTCGACCACATGAGCATCCTCATCTTTGTGACACTTTAAACTTAATTTTACATCATTCTGCTCGATAAAGCATTATCACCAACATCTTATAGAATTTTCTCTGAGGTTTGAAGGGGGGGGGGACTTTTCTATCACACAACAAGCCCGTTGCATTCCTCCACTTCAACCTTCCAACTTGAATTCTACTAATAATATCCTCATCTATTTCACCAATACTTTGAACAATAGATCCAAGATATCTAAAACGTGTACTCTTATTAATGACTTAATCACCCAAAATCACAATCCAACCACTAGATCTATTATTACTAAAATTATACTCCATATATTCAATTTTAGATCTACTCAAACTAAAGCCTTTAGACTCTAAGGTTGACCTCCATAATTTAAGTTTACCTTCAACTCTCTCTGTAGTCTTATCAATAAGAAGAATATCATAAGAAAAAAGTCTCAATTCTCTCACTATATCTATTATTACTAAAATTATACTCTATGTATTTAATTTTAGATTATTCAAATGAAAACCTTTAGACTCTAAGGCTGACATTTATAATTTAAGTTTTCCTTGAACTCCCTCTCTAGTCTTACCAACAAGAAGATTATTATCAGCAAAATGTGCACACCAAGGTAGATCCTCCTGTAAATGACTTGTAAGAACATCCATGACTAAATAAAAAAGGTATGGTCTTACAGTTGATCCTTGATTTAATCCAATTAAAATAGGAAAATACTTGGTCAAACCACCTTGTATTCGAATTCAAGTAACAACTCCTGCTTACATATCCTTAATGACTTGAATATAAGCATTATTAACCTTTTTTTCTTGAACTCTCTGTAGCACATTTCTTGGAACTTTATCATATGTTTTCTCTTAATCAATAAATATCATATGTAGATCCTCCTCCTCCGCTATATACTTATCCATTAAACTTCTCAATAAATATATAGCTTACATTAGTAGACCTATCTGGCATGAATCCAAATTGTTTTTGAGATATATTAGTATCACATCGTAACCTATGCTCAATAACTCTCTCCCATAGTTTACACATTAACTTAATTCATCTATAATTTGCACACCCTTCTTTATTAATTTTATTCTTAAAAATAGGAATCAACACACTCCTACACTCATCTGACATCTTTTTAGTCTTAAAAATAATAACGACAAGTTTTATAAGCCAAGAAATCCCTTCATTTCCTAAGTATTTCCACACTTCTATTGGAATATCATTAGATCCAATAGCTTTTCCACCCTATTTTATTTAAAGCATATCGAACTTCTGTTTTATTAATATGACGATAAAAACAAATTCTCTAGTTTTATTTATTGTGCTAAGGTTACTAAAGTCAATTGTATTTTCACATTTTTTGTTGAAAGGCTTATCGAAATACATCCACTTTTGTTCAATATCTTCTTCTAATAAACACTTTTTTTTTCTTTATCCTTAATGCACTCCACTTGGACGAAATCTTTATTTTTCCTATTTCGTTTTTGGCTATTTATACATACATCTTTGGCCGTCATTAATATCTAATCTATTATATAAATCTATTTTATAAATCATTAAAAACCAAAGTATTTATATAACATATTATTTTCTTAGATTCCATACGAGCTCCTTTATATTTTTCCCAATTTTGTGAGCTTTTGTATCTAAACCAATTTTTATTACTAAGTTTCTTATTTTTTATATTTTCTTATGTATTTTGATTCCACTATCAACTATTTTTACTATGAGGAGCTTTTTCTTTTGATACTCCACTCAACATACTTTATAATATTTTAAATATCACTTGTTACTTTTTACCATATATTATTAACTTTCTAATGCAAAATTAAAATATTATGATATTGAATCTTTGTCACAAACTAAATTTTATAGCATTGAAAACATAAAACTTTACATCAATTAAATTTAACTAGTATTCATTATTTTCAAATTTATCAATTTATACTTTTAAAATTAAGTTTTCTACTCATGCATAAATTAGTTATCCAAATTCATAGCATAATAATGTCACTGATATATTAGCCTTTTGATTTTATTTTAAATATACAAAGAATTACGAATTACTTTTCAGATTTGTTTTATATTATAATGTATAGAGCATTCTTTTATTTTTTATTTTTAAGTAAAAGCTTTTAAATTTCTAAATACTTCACTTAAATCTTTTCAATAATGTTTCACTCAAAATCAATTACAATCTTAAATCTTTTAAATTCCTCTTCGGCCTTATTTTCTTGCTCTTTTTTCTATTTCTCTCTCTTGCTCTTCCACATCCTCCCTCTTGCTTTCCCTCTCTATGACTCTCTTTCTCTGTTCTTTGTTTCTTTTTCTCCCGCCTTCTCCCTTTCAGTTGACTCCCTATGGTTCCCATCTCGTGATTACATGTGTAATCGACTAGTGTTGGTTTTCTTGAATTGGCATTAATTGATTCATTTTATATATTTATTTATTTATTTATTTTAAGTGGCATATTACATGCATGAGTTTTGAAAACCTATGTAAAGGTTAGCATAGTATAGAAAGAAAACAAAATAAAATTTCCAAAACCTTCGCCATGCTGAAAGAGGCATGCATGCATCTTCCGGGAATCTATAATATATAACAAGGGCAAACTATCGATCTTTCATATATGGTGACACATGAAACCCCTTTTAGCTATTATTTTTTTTTTTGCCGGGCCCATTTACTGAAAATTATCATGTTCGCTTGGCGTGCATCCATCTTTAGGGAATCTATAATATAACAAGGGCAAATTATTTATCTTTCATATGGGTGACACTTGCTGCTCCTTTTAACTATTTTTTTTAATCCCGGGGCCACTTATTATCTTGTTTGTCTCTATCCCTTCGGACTCCTAATAAAACCACATAAGATTGCTTTTAGAGGACTAGGCCATACTATAAACCACAAGGTGCCCTAATGGCCGTTGGGCTTGCCCATCAAACCTAATCACCAACAGAGGTTGGCGATTCCTCCACTACTGATGAGAAAGTCCATAAGGGAAGAGAATTGTAACCTTAAACTTAGGGAAGGACATGAACTATTAGCGTGCAATTTAAGGCTTTTGATTGCACTGGTTCTAATGAGCTTTGCCATTCAATTAGCTAGTCTGCCAGTCTTATACGGAACTATGAACCTTCGTGGCTCAGATCATGCAGCACAACTTGCTTGGTATGCCCGTCTTTATACTTATACTTAATCCTTAAGCCATCGTCTTGTCAACACATCCCGGCAAACAATTTGAGCCTGCCATATAAACTTAGCCCAATGATTAGCCAGATTGATAGTGTAATTGGTTTAAGGGTTTTAGAAATTCATAATCAAAATAATATTCTTAAAAATATATCGGATGTGTTTACATGGTTTTTCATGATGCATTTAGAAAGCACTCTCTCATTGGGTATTGTTTGCAGAGGCTCCTTAAGGGGACATTTTTGTAAATTCTATTTACGCAAAAATAAATGGTTCCGAGATAATCTAGCTGGCAAGGTTTTCAGTTTAGTGCCTTAGAAGATTGGTCTGACTTGGGTTTTAAAGTTATATTTATTTTTTTAACTATATTTATTCTCTCTCTCTCTCCCAAACATCTGATTTCTCCTTATGATAGGTTCCTTTGTCTCTTAAATGTATACTATTGAGCACACATGCTTATAGGTTGTCATCACTTCAGGACAGTGTTAGACAAGCTCTTTGTCATTTCTAATTTTTTAAATTGTTAAGAAAGAACTGACAACACTTGGACAACTCTTGGCAGATCATGAATATACACAAACTGTCCTTTTAATCATTTGAAATGTGATTAATTATTATTTGACTTTTAAGCCCTATGACATAACGAGCACCATAATTTAGAAGTCTATTAAAAATTTGAAAAAAAATTATATTTAAATAATATTTCAGATAATTTAGTTGTTATGTTTAACAAGTGTCATTATCCTACCTTTTTCATGAGTTTTCATGTCCTTGTTTGTGTTGTATCGTGCACACTGCATTTGTGTCCTTGTCTGTGCATTATAGATTGTACTCTTTATTTGAATCACGTAAAATTTTCATTTATCTCTTAAATATGATGTATGTATTGCTATGCCCATATTTTGATTTTGATATCAAGACAGTTTCTAGGATTCTACTTTTTTTTGTTTACCGTACCAACTTGAGAAACATTACAGCTAGACGTACCTCCGAGGAGCCACTCAGTTGGAGATGTGGCTTTCTATGGATTAAGATGGGTTCTTTGTTTTGTTTTAATGGAAACAATGACTCACTTTTTTTATTACAATGCCTTTGCAACTAGGTGAGAGGCCCTTCTTATTTCAATCATTTACTCTTTTTTTAATTTTAATGCATTTTAGTAGTTGTTTTGATTATTTCATGTTTCTTTTAGTGGCTTATGGAGGCAATTGTCACCTCTGGAGATCTTCATTATTGGATATGGGGTACGATGTAATTGGCAGATTAAATTATTACTCTTGTTAGTAGTTATTGTTGGGCAACTTTCCTGCAATAATATTAGGTTAATTATTGGTTTGCTTGATTTAATCTGATGCATGGAGGATGTTCTATCATTATTTGAGGAATTTTTTTTCCTTGTGAACTTTGGGATGAACATCTCTCTGCTTTGATTTCATCTGTATTTTTTGCGTTATTCTATGGCAGGTTATAAACTTTATGTGGCTGAAGTTCCTAGTTATCTGGCGCTATTTTCGGTTTTGGTCATTGGTAAGCTTATTTGTAGTTGCACTTTTCCTTGTGAAATTATCAGAGCTTTCTTACAATTTGTATTACTTATTTTCTTGCGGACAGTTTGTTTCCCTTTATTTTCAAAACTAAGATAAGTTTTGCTTGTAACTACAATGAAAGTGAAGACCTGTATTTGGATTGGCATTTAAGTTTCATTGCTTTAGTCGTGGTGTTAATTGGAATATTATGTTTTTATTATAATGTCTGGAGTATTTTTTACTAGTTTATTGGCCTTATCAACCATGCTATTAGTTGGAATATTGTTTTTTTATTAGAATGTCTGGATTTGTGACATGTTGATTTGCCTTATCAAACATGCTATTATTAATCGTAAAAATATGATCCATGCCACCATTTCAATCTTTTAGCTTTCGATAGAACTTGGTCAATATTCTGTACATTGATCAAACTATCAATGAACTCAGTGATTAAACTTCATAGTTAAGCTTTTACCAGCCAGTTGTAGCTTAGTTGGATTTTATCCTAGAACATGAATGTTTTCATTCCTCTATTTTTCAGATGAATGTCAAGTCTTACCTTTGTTTAAGATCTGTATTCAGTACCCTCAAAGCTACTAATTACAGTTACTATGATCATCTTGGATGACTCGCTAATTTCTTTATAGTTTTTCATAGAATATATGATGTTTTTGTTTGAATCTTATACTTTTTGAACTGTAAAGCTTGATACAAGATAGGTTTAGCTGAAATAATGCTAGATATTATTGCATTTACTGATCACTTTATGGAATTATTTATTTGAGTTGAAAAGTTCTTAGCAAATAGTTGGGAACTAATTTAGATGATCATGATGCAATGATTTTTTCCAGGATACAATTAGTAAGCTATTCATCATTGCATATATCTTAATACTTAATGACACTTTGGGATAGGAAAGAACGGAAATTATATCAACCCATGTATGGTCAGTTCCTTGCCTGAGTGAAGTACCACTGTCTCAATATAGTCCTATCCAAGAATTGACCTAGTTGTCCAATGAACAAAAAAGAAGGGAAAGTATATTCACCCGTATATAGAGAAAAAAAATGTGTTATGGGCATGCATATTTGGATTTATATTAAGTCTTGATTTTGACCTTTTTTGGGGATACGGTGAACATTTATTTAAGTGTTATTTCTCCTTGATATTAACTCCTAGATGTGAATTAAAGATTGCAAGATGCATTTAACGTTCAAAGGTTATTTAATATCCTGATTTATTGACTTCCAAAAAACTTTTTTTTTTTGCTTCACTACTTTTTAAAATTCTAAATCTATTAAATGTGAAACTTAATCCTTGTTTTATCTATGATTAAATTCCGTTATAGGTTGCAGGAATCGAGACCATTGAAAACATGCCAAAGTGTATAAATAATTGTTATAGTTTGGAGACCTTTTGGAAGTGCTGGCATGCATCTTTCAATAAATGGATTGTTAGGTATTCTAAAATCTTTTTTTTGTGTTCTTCAATTTGTTATTTCTATCCTCTAACTTTATGTACCATTTAAAATGGCATCAGATATATGTATATTCCTCTTGGTGGTTCTCACAAAAAGCTCTTTAATACGTGGATTATCTTCACTTTTGTTGCATTATGGCATGATCTGGAGTGGTAAATCTTCTATAATCATATTTTTGTATGTCAAGAAGCAAGTGTATTGTTTGATTGATAAAAATTTTTCCTTCAAATCTGACTTGTACTGATACTTCTGCTCTTTCACATAGGAAGCTTATTTCGTGGGCATGGCTCACCTGTATTTTTTTTATCCCAGAAATAGCGATCAAATCATCAGTTTCTTCATTTACAGTATGTTCTCTTTATCCTTCTGTGATAATATGTATTCATCATCTAGTAGTGTTGTAAAGGGGAATCAGATTTCTTGTTTTATAATAATGTGGTGATGCTACTAACTAGTACCTTTACAACATACCAATTCACTTTGTACTGAAACCAGTTTGTTTATTGGGCTATTTCGGTCGAGTCTCTGGCTTTATTTTGTTATGACTTGGATTGTTTACTTCTTTATTTTTTTGTTTCTATTTTCAGTCTAGAAGTGCTACTGGCAAGTTATTTCTTCGTGAAATGAGCGCTGTAGCAGGGGCCATTACCATTACAATGCTTATGGTGTGTTATCTGATCTCATTATGTTGCAGAAATTTTTTTTTTGTATCATCACATTATATTACGTATCATTAACTAACTTTAGAAGTTGAGATTTGTTCTACTTTTCTTGATTTGAATTATGTGAGTTGTTGTTACAAGATGTGCTATTATCATTTTTCTGATTGTTATTTAATTAGTACTTTAGTAACAAATAAGTTTCTTGTTTATCATATATGTATTGGTAAAGCTATATGATGATATCATACATTATTCCATCTTTCCATCTAACTTTTTCATCATTTGAGACAATGAGGTATGGCACTTTATGTTAATAACAATGGCGATGAAGTTAATGAAAACAATAAATAAACAGGCAAAACAGCTAGTGCCTGGCTTGGAATTCTGTAATAAATGTAATCTCGGTATATTTTGAGTATTATAAGGAATGCTGTTGTTAAAAACCATCCAATGATCAATTCAAGGATTAAGTACCTTTTCTTTCTTTCTTTTTTTCTTTTACCGCTCTACTATTTGGACGGTGTAATGTTGGTTCAATTTTATAAAGTATGTTACTTAAAGGTGTGATGTTATTTTGTAGCTCTAATTTATTTTAACCTTTAGAATTAAATATCAAGCATGGTTGGTTTTTAAAATTGTCAATAAGCTTTTGCGCACTTTTTCTTGGGTATATATCTTGATGCTTTCCTCTCCATCTTCCCGTGCAATTAGGAAATGGGGAGTTTTTGTGGAGGCCATAGTAGTGGCATAGGCTTGCAGGATAGCTTCTCTCCATTTATACCCCTCTTACTTCTAGCAGTTAATGATTCTAGTAGAGTATATCTTGATCTACTAATCTCTTATGCTCTATTTATCCTCTTTACTCACCGCCTATGGTCTTCTTCATTTCATTTAGTAAAGAAATCTGATGGAGGCATGTACGCAGTTGTTTGATGCCTCTTCCACGAATCATATCTCAGTTTTTTATACTTCCTACTAGTGCCTGGATTTGAGAGTAACCCTGGGTTGATTAATACTTGGTTGTCATAAACTATCTTGGTTGTCATAAACCATTAAGACATGTTTAGCTTTCAAGAAAAATGCCAGAAATACTTGGGCTGTACGAAATAGTATGCCATGGTTGCAAGAAGCCCATGCTCATATGACTTTTTTTTTTTTTTAATCTTAAATTTTCATGTTCTTGAAATAGTTTGCCCTAATGTTCTTGTTTGTAGGTTGTTTATACTGAAGTTTAAAACTTGTGTTATTTTTTAGTAAAGTGGACAAACCACGAGTTGTTTTATACAAATTCCCCTTCTGTATAGCTGAAATACATTTTGTTCTTAATTTCTACCAAACCAAATCTTGTGTAACTCAGCTGCATCCTTTAATGCAAAAATTTTCTCCATAGTAGATCTTTCTATTGTAAATCCAGTTGATTAACTACTATCTTGTAGTTTTTTTTGGAAAACTGAGGTTCAATTGAGTTGATCGGGCTAAATCGGGCCTAATTAGGCCCGATTCGACTCGATCTGAGTCGGGTCGACATGAAATGTGTCAACATACCGTAGCACCAGCAAACAAATTGTAATTCATCAATTTTGACGTAGGTTCTATGATATTATCATCCTTCAAATTTTCTCACCCAGTTTGGAGCCAACCATAACTTAATTATTATTTTTACCTCGTCCAACTCTAGTAATGATGGGTGAATCTGATTAAAAATTCATATTGTTGAAATTTATGTCGATCTAAGCATGTAGCAATCTATTTGGCTGCAGATAGGCAAGATTCTTGCCAAACTGATTGTATAGTTGATCTGGGAATTTGGATTTAGTTCTCTTTTCATGTGAGGATCTTTATTTGAATTCTTTCTTCAATGAGCTTGATGGAAATGTGTCAATATTTCCTTCTCTCTGTTTGTAAATGTCTGTTCATCTGCCATGCTCCTGCACTTTCAGTGTGTGAACTGGTTTGAGGTTCTGAGCAAGTCCTTCACTAGAAGCACTTGGAAAACACCTTCCATACAGAGATTTTCATTTCAGCAAGGATCCTAATAAAAAAGATCGGAGGCTTCGTTTGAGATAACTTTCGTGATGCTTTCTAAAACTATTTTCTAGTACAAAAATTTCAAATTCAAGAAATTTTTGTAATAGAAAGCTATTTTAGAAAGCAAGAAAAAAACTGTCCCAAACGAAGCCGAAGTCACATTGACATGCACTCAAGCACATACACATATCTTTTGAACAAATCATCATTAGTTAGTGATATTGAATTGGTCTATGACTTAAATGCCAATCCTTTTTATGTTTCCACCATGTGCAAGTATACAAAAAGAGTGCATTTCAAATCTTAATGCTTTTACTGTTAGCATTTCGAATTGAGACAATGGGAACATCCCTGCATCTTGTTGTGCTAGCTAACTTTATTTTGAACACACCATGTTTGGCAGGTAGCAAATCTTGTTGGCTATGTTATCGGACCATCAGGAACAAGTTGGTTGATTTCCCGATTAGTTCAAAAGGATGGTATGATAATTCACCACATATTCCTTTCAATTGAATAAGAATATGTTAATTAGAGTTTTGCATTTATGAGGGCAGGTTTTCCAGTTCTTGGTTTCATATTTCTGTCATTCTATGTGGCTGTCAAGGTATGCATTTCTTTTTCAATCCCATTGTTTGCTATTTATTTAACTTCAAATCCTTAACCTTTTTAGATAAATTTGATTGCAGCTTATGTTCCATATCAGAGATATTAAGCAAAATACCAAGCAAATCTAGACCTTTTGGAGTATAATTCTTTAGCATTTGCAGCAAGTTCTGAGTTCATTGATCCTTTCCTATATTTCTCACTTCCATGGTTGGTTCTGGTTTTGTGACAAACTATCCTTGACGACCAAACTATATGGTTATATATATATATAAAAGAGAATTTGATTCTTAATAGAACATAATGAAAAAAAAAATTTATGTAGCCAACCCCCATAGTAGGGTAAAGATTTGATGTTGTTGTTGCTATTATTAATTTATTATTGTTGTTGGTGTATGTTACAATTGAATGTCAATTTTATAATTTGATCGAATATTGAGGCTCTTCGGGAGCAATTAGAAGTTTTTGGTACAATAGAAAAGGAATGATCGATTCTTATCATCGAAGAAGATTATTCGCTAAAATTGGAAAAAGGAAACTTACTTCGCTCTCCCACGAAGCCTCGGTCGTCCGCCAGTTCCGCTCCTTCGTGTCGTTCGCGAAAAACAGCGACTCTTCTTGGTCGCAGATCTAATAATAGGTGGGTGGCCGGTTCGGTTGAACCGGCCCCCAACCGGTTCATAACATTGTTCTGCTGTTGTTTCATCCAATGAAGGAAACGAAGAACAAGGAAATATGCAAGATGCAATACACTATCTATTAAGGATAGTAAGAAAACTGGTAAGATTTCACTATTTATGTTTTTTTTACAGGCTGTCTAATTATCAACATAAAATAAATTTGATGAGAAAAGTACTATCACATATCAATTATGTTTTCACCGAGGGCTTCGAAAACTCCATGCCCCAGCCTCCGAATACTCCATGCCCCAGCCTCTCTGTGCCAGCTCTTTTATTTAATGTGACGGCGGAGAGTTTTAACGAGTTTATGTTTTGGGTGAATTTTTAGAAGGCATTAAACATTACTTAGAGATTTCACCACCCTCATTTTGTGAGGACTTTATGATACGAGTTTTGGTTTCTTATAGGCGCAAACCTGTATAGTCAATTACCTCTCTCGATAATGAGAGAGAACTTTCAATTAAGGCTAGTTGTTAAAGAAGTCACATAGGTCGCAAATCCAATGTATAATAGCAACAATTTTAGGGTTTGAATTTGTGATATAGTTTTTGGAGTTTGAGACCTAAAGTTTATTACCATAAATTTAAAACTAGTGATAGGAGGAATGAAAATGAGCTGGATCAAGATCCCACCGTCGTCCCAGGATGTCTTGGTCTTTGGTCTACTTAGTCAGAGGAGGTAGTCAGCCCAACCTGACATAAGGCATCTTATCAATAGCTGTGGGTTGCATCACAAAGAATACATTGTAAACTTGGGGTGTTGTTTGTCTAAATCAGTAGATCTAAATCTACCTTAGTTGACATAGGGCATTATGCCTATTGAATATATCCTATGATTCCTTACTCAAGGGTTTCATGACGTTAGAAAATATACGGGTTTTGATCGTGATCATAATATAATGGTGCCATTTTATGAAAAAAAATTACCTGATCAAAGAGCACGTCCACGTCTCTGCTAGCAAGAGATTATTTGATGATGAATCATAGTGATACACCCAACACGATTTGTTGTTTGTGAGCTGATATTACTTTTAAATTTATCACCCCCGACTAACAGTTTTGGGTAGATGAGTTTTAGTTTTAAGTTTTTAGGTGATGGATATTATTTTAAGAATTCATAATTTTCTTAGTTTTAAAGATTTGACCTCTATGATTGAGATTCCCTACCAATACGGGCATCATCGCGGTGATATTAAAAATCACTTTTATTTTTGTAGGAATTTGGAATTTATTTTATCATTCAAATCAGGTCAACTCAGGTATATAACTTTAACATGTTTATTGGAGTATATGCATGGCTAATATTTTAGTGTATTTGTATAACAAATTTAACACCTTGACTAATGCTTATACATATATGCGTAATGTATTTTGCATTTTATATTTGCATAATTTATATGTATTTGCCTTATGTGTAATACATTTGCCTTATGATTGATATATTAATATAAAACATTTTGTAGGCTCCAAAAATCGGCCCTGGCCTCCCCCACTATTTTTTTGGGGGAGTTTTAACAAATTAAGTTCTGGAGTAAATTTTGGGAAGGTAGATGGGTTTGTAGAAAAGACACTAACCAGATATTTCACCCTCATTTTGCAAGTACTTTATGATCTGAGTTCTGGTTTCCTATAGGTAAGCCCCTATAGTTAATTACCCCTCATGATAACAAGAGAGAACTTTCGATTAAGGATAGTCGTCAATTAAATACGTAGAAATATGTTGAATATGTCATATAGTAGCAGAATGGGCATTTGGAACTTTGGAATTTGATATTTAAAATAGAAATTTCACCATCTTGCACTTGAAGCGGATGGTGGGGGAATGGATGATAGACTCGATCAAGATCCCATGGTTCCGTCATCCTGGGCCATCGTGGTCTCTGGTCTACTTAGTTATAGGAGGTAATCGACCCAACCTGACAGAAGGATCCTTGTTGACAGTCATGGGTTGCGTTACCTAATGGTACTTTGTAGACTTGGGGGGAGTGTTTGTCTAAGGGGATAAATTTAAATCCACGTTAGCTAACATAGAGCTTGGTGCCCTATCGATTATATCGCATTGATTCATATCTCAATGATTTAATGCCACTAAGGAATGTATTGGCTTTAGCTATAACCGTTAAATCGTAGTACCATTTAGCGGCAGAATCACTTGGTTTAAAGGGCCATAGGTCATAACTGTTTACGTGTAGTACCATTTGGCAGCGAAATTGCCGGTGAGGACACATACCATGGCCTCACTAGCATGAGACTGTTTTGAGGATAAATCTTAGTTATATTTTCGACTATACATTATGTGAGCTTAAGTAAACTTCAATTTGTTCATCCTGGTAAATTATTGCGGAGGCTGCATGGATTTTGCTTTAAGTGGTTGGATGGTTTATTTTCAATTTTTAAATATTTTGAATTTTTGAATTTTTGGATGTTTGATGATTTCAATTTTAAATGTCATGGAGTTTGGGATTTTTGGATTCTTTTGAGCTTTGCATTTTGTAGGTATTTGGGTGGCATTTGAAGTGTTTGGAATTGATCCCTTCGGTTGAGTTAAACGCTCAACACGACAATTATCAGGGTGTATGGGATTATTTACATTTGTGGATTGAACCTTATCAACTCTATCGAGCTATCAACAGATGATCGGGTTCATAGGCCATATATTTTTATTGATGAATTTCTTTTGTCATAGACCTTGAAGGCCTTATATGAATGTATAAAGCATATATTTCAGTTGACACCTTGACCGTGATAGTTCGAGCCGTGTCGACTTCTATATATTCACATAGAAGGATTGAACTTGAGTTCATTTATTAATCTGCGCAATATCCCTAGACGTCATGTATGCACCCAAAACATGCTTGTCAGGGCCCATGTGGGTTATGATTACACATGCCCTTATGTGTACCTATGTGCATATATATTACGGTGCATGTGTGGGGGGTATTTTTGGAATATTCAATTTTGATCATCTTTATTGGCAACCGTCATTTGAATGCAGCATTCGATTTGGGGGGTTGTACACGCCTTATGTCCGCTTGTTATGATGTTGAGGATCCGGTGGCGTGACGTCATATTGTGGTCATTTGCATATTTCATGCAGATATACTGTCATGCACTACTTGTTGCTTCATGCAAATGGATTATAGTGCATTAATGAATTTTCTGCTTTACATTTGTAGATGCTTATAGGTGGCCTGTTGTATGCACGATGAGTTTCCTACAGTAACTTGTTGGTATTTGCACTTGATATAGTCACTTTGTATTTTGCTTATTGAGACATATGGTGCATAACAGATCTTCTTCTGCCACAATATCTTGTGAATGTGTTTGCATTTGTTGTATTCCTCATGCATTTTGCTACGGTTTTTGGCCTTTGCAGTATATCTATATTATTGCAGATAGCATGTAGTGTTTACATTTATATGCGTAGAGAATCCGTATGTGTTGTAGATCCTCTATCCTTGATTACATGCAGATCAGTGTGCTTGTTTGTATCTTGATTTTGATTGCCAGTGTTGTAAAGCAATTGTTTCATTTGCTAAATGCCCTTTACACCCTTTGCATTTTGATTAGCTTGAAGATACTAGTTAGATATGTTCTTGAATGAACTCTTTTGATAGTTCAAAAACACTTAGATATATTTCACTAATAGGATATATATAATTGTTTGTTAGTAGGCTCGATAAGACCTATTTGTTAAGTTCATGAACACATAGAAAGCAAAGCTCGTTAATAACTTGATAAGGCTCGCTTATTTAAAATTTGATAAGCATGAAATGAATCAAACATGATGAACATCTATTACTTCAAACAAACTAAAATTGAATAAAAAAGAAAAGCTTGAATCAAACTTGAACTATTAGAAAATAAACAAGTTCAAACATGAATAAGCACTGCTAAACTTAACTTGGTTCTTTAAACCCTAAAATCAATTCATATTTTAGCATTTTCCAAAGTAATTTAGCATTGTCAATTCAATTTATACAAACTCATCTACACATTATAAAAACATGATTTTAATTCCTGAATATTCATTCAGAATTAGAGACCCCCTAAATACTCTAAATACAACTTCCAATATGATATGAAAATGTCACAAAAGCATCTAATATGAGAGGTTGGTGAAAGAAAACCCCTTACAATGGACAACTGGAGGAACTTGAAACATAACAGAATCCTTCTTCCACAAGCAGATCAAATGCTTCTCAAATAACAAGTCTACAAACACCAAAAGGGTTTCCACTTCCATGACATTACACACCAATCGTTCTTTGTAAACAAACATAGAAAATTTCAGAGAGGATCACACACATTATCATGATAAGTTTTACAATATCATCCCATGGCATACTTTTGGGTCCATGCTCTCGCAGTCTCCTCATATCGGCTGCGCTGGTTCTTGTAAATATGGGCGATCTCAGGGACGAGAGGATCGTCGGGATTAGGGTCTGTGAGGAGAGAGGAAATAGAGAGGAGAACCTTGGATATGGTGAGCGCAGGGCTCCATTGTTCCTTCAGAATGTCAAGACAAATGCTTCCGTTGGAGTTGATGTTTGGATGATAAACCTGCAGAAATCATGGTAATAGATCATTTTGATATCTTTAATAACACATCCATGAGCATATAATGTCATTAAATAAATCGGCTTTCTAATATAAACATTAAATTTTTATATTAAAAAACAGCTTTAAGAAACACTAAGGAAGCCATCTCAAATGAAGCATTAGCATCTCCCAAGACAGACACCCTTCTTCATTATGTATGTAGTGAAAAAGCACCAACATCAGCATTATTACTTCTGGACTGGATAAACAATCATGTTCAGATTCTTATAATAAAATCTTTTCATACTGCTTAATGCTTGACTTCAGGTAAGCCTGTGTTCTACCAGAAAAATAAAAAGTAAAAATAAAACAGTAATCATAGTATATTGAACCATAATAAAAATTTCTACTTTTGTGATAGTCATGATATTCAAATGTGATATAATGGTCAGAATTTCTTAATTTGAAATGCAACAATACAAGTTTATGTGATTTGACAGTCTAAATAATCATATTGTAAGAATGGTTTAGCTTTATTATTAGTTCATCTCCTTCTGCGTCATGTAGAACCTGCATAAATGAACATTAGAAAATAGTATGCTTCAATTATGATTAGAAAGTTTTGCAGCGCTATTATGAATGAAAAACACTATCAGAATATCCAATGATAAGGGCATTTTTTTGCTTAAGAAAATGTAAACATTGTTTAGTTTAAACGAAATGTCTTCTTATTTTGAACAAATATCTTCTTATTCTGATACATTTTGTGTTAGGATATCGTCATAGCATTATGATGCAACAAAGCAGACTAAGGCTTCATTTGGAACGGCTTTCTTTCTGTTTCTTAAAGCAGCTTCCTAATAAAAAAAATTATTTTTTTAAAAAAATCTGCCCCAAACGAAACATGAATGTCATCAAAACAACCAATGGACATATAACACGTAGATGTCAAACAAAACAAGATTGCATATTAATAAACATCTATTACTTTAAATGAACTAAAATTGAATAAAAAAGAAAAGCTTGAATCAAGCTCGAATCAAATTTGAACTAGTAGATAATAAACAAGTTCAAACATGAATAAGCACTGCTCAGCTTAACTTGGTACATTTAAATCCTAAAATCAATTCATAATTTAGCATTTTCCAAAGTAATTTAGCATTTCAATTCAATTTATACAAAATCATCTACACATTATAAAAACATGATTTTAATTCCTGAATATTCATTCAGAATTAGAGACCCCCTAAATACTCTAAATACAACTTCCAATATGATATGAAAATGTCACAAAAGCATCTAATATGAGAGGTTGGTGAAAGAAAACCCCTTACAATGGACAACTGGAGGAACTTGAAACATAACAGAATCCTTCTTCCACAAGCAGATCAAATGCTTCTCAAATAACGAAGTCTACAAACACCAAAAGGGTTTCCACTTCCATGACATTACACACCAATCGTTCTTTGTAAACAAACATAGAGATTTCAGAGGATCACACACATTATTATGATAAGTTTTACAGTATCATCCCATGGCATACTTTTGGGTCCATGCTCTCGCAGTCTCCTCATATCGGCTGCGCTGATTCTTGTAAATATGGGCGATCTCAGGGACAAGAGGATCGTCGGGATTAGGGTCTGTGAGGAGAGAGGAAATAGAAAGGAGAACCTTGGATATGGTGAGCGCAGGGCTCCATTGTTCCTTCAGAATGTCAAGGCAAATGCTGCCGTTGGAGTTGATGTTTGGATGATAAACCTGCAGAAATCATGGCAATAGATCATTTTGATATCTTTAACAACACATCCATGAGCATATACTATCATCAAATAAAGAAAGAAAGACGTTGGTACTTCGTATCTTCCATTATATTCTTACATCATAATCTGAACTTTGGGATACTGTTCCCTCTGTAACTTCAAATGGATGATAGTCTTTCTAAAGTATTATGTTATGTTAACAATGTTCATCCTGAATTTCAACAACTAAGTTGAAAGACATGGCTTATATTGGCAAAACTTACAAACAGCTAATACGAATTTTTCTGAAGAAAGCACAAGTCAATACCCCATAAACGGTTCAAAGTAGTGCACTGAATAAATTCACCCCAACTGAGAATGTCAGCTAAAGATAACTACTTTAAAGTTGCAATATGAGTTATTTAAAGTTACCATTGAAGGATGCTTAGATATATGGTAAGAATCAGCTTATATTGTAAAATATGCTTGGTACCAGGACGATGTTTGCCTTTGGAGAGGAAGCAACAAAGATTTAGACTTCATTTGGGACGATTTTCTTAGTGCTTCTTAAATCAGCATAAAAATTAAAATTTTTTTATTAAAAAATTGCTTTAAGAAACAATAAGGAAGCCATCTCAAATGAAGCCTTAGCATCTCCCTAGACAGACACCCTTCTTCATTATGTATGTAGTGAAAAACACCAACATCAGCATTATTACTTCTGGACTGGATAAACAATCATGTTCAGATTCTTATAATAAAATCTTTTCATACTGCTTAATGCTTGACTTCAGGTAAGCCAGTAAAAATAAAAAGTAAAAATAAAACAGTGATCATAGTATATTGAACCACAATAAAAATTTCTACTTTTGTGATAGTCATGATATTCAAATGTGATATAATGGTCAGAATTTCTTAATTTGAAATGCAACAATACAAGTTTATGTGATTTGACAGTCTAAATAATCATATTGTAAGAATGGTTTAGCTTTATTATTAGTTCATCTCCTTCTGGGTCATGTAGAACCTGCATAAATGAACATTAGACAATAGTATGCTTCAATTATGATTAGAAAGTTTTGCAGCGTTATTATGAATGAAAAACACTATCAGAATATCCTCATACAAACATGCATTAAGATAGGAAGGATTTTATTCGAAAGAAGAAGATATTCCATGTAAACTACAGGACGTTTTAAATAAGGGCATTTTTTTGCTTAAGAAATTGTAAACATTGTTTAGTTTATACGAAATGTCTTCTTAATTTGAACAAATATCTTCTTATTCTAAGACATTTTGTGTTAGGATATCGTCATAGCATTATGACACAACAAAGCAGATTGAGGCTTCTTTTGAGACGGCTTTCTTTCTGTTTCTTAAACCAGCTTCCTAGTAAAAAATTTTAATTTTTTAAAGAAATCCGTCCCAAACAAAACTAGTTACAGGAGGAGCTTGATTGCCATTTTGCAAAGTGGGCATTTAGGCACTTATCATTCGATCATTTGAAAATAAATCGACTGATAAACAAAGAAAAACTACCAAAGAAATTATTGGAAATCAACTTATTGGAAGGGGCCCTTCTTCTCTCACCTTAGTTTGAAAATTGACCTTGGGAGGTTTGAATGGATAATCTGGAGGGAAATGAATCTTAACAAAGAAAACCCCTCCGGTATATGGGCTGTCAGATGGGCCCATAATAGTTGCCTGCCAATGAAATAGATCTTCACCAGCAGGCCCAGCACTGCATGATGTTGGAGGATCCTTTTGCAGATCCTGAAGTTCCTTTTGTATACGCTTGCTAGCCATTATGCCGCCTATCATTCAGTAAATAATGAAACAGATAAAAAAACTATGATTCAGCATAAGTGTTCACAAAATTAGATAAGAAACAAGACATCAGCAGTGTCAAACAGAGAAAATTCATTAAACAAATCTAATTTTCATCAATGAAAACAATGCAAAAAAAGTACACCGGATAGCTTAAACAGTGAAGAATAGCTAAGGAATAGAGATAGAGAACTAAATTCCAATCAAATAAGCATTTCATTGGCATAAAAAAAGGTAATTCTGTTTAAAATATGAAAAAAAAAATGAAAAAAATTTCCTGCCCTGACCAATGTTTATGATGCAAGCAACATTGAAGTCTTGACATATAACAAAACATTGCATATCTTTTTGTAAACGATTTGACAATGAATGATAAACCCAAGCAGAAGTACTCATATTATATCAAATTTACATGTAAAGCAACCAATTGAATATTTCAAAATTCTCTATTACTCTCTTTTCTTCAAGAGGGTTCTGCACAACATATTAATGAAAAAGCACAAAATAGTTTCCTGACTACCGAATGTGGCTTCACATTTCTCCAATGAGAAAAGGATCATAATGATCCATTCACCATTTATCAAGGATTAAAATAGTCCCAACTATATTTTGATCTTTCACAAAGAGTCAATGAACCATTTTGATCCATTTCTCTTTCTCCAATATAATATCTTGACTATGCAAAATTGATCACAAAAAGTCCCCCAAGTAAAAATTGATAGAAATTGAGATACAAAATTAATCCAAAATTAGTTTCTCAACTTTACAAAATTGATCTTAATTTAATCCCGAGGAATAATTTGGGATCAAATTTATATCATCCAAGTACTAAATTGAAAAAGATATTATGATTTAGGACTATAGTGATCATACATAAATAGTCAGTAGACTTTTTTGAGCTTTTCCCACATATTAATTATATTCTAACATTTTAAATTTAACTAGTCATTCCATAAAGAATTGGAACGAAGGTAATTAGTTTGTATATTTCGCCTAAAGAGTACGGTTCAAACTTCAACAAGTCCAATAGATATCATGGCTTTTACACAAAGTGGTCTCTTTCAGGTTTGTCTGAACCTGTCACTGCCATGTATGCCATGTTTATGAAACTGAACAAACCCCCTTGGCTTTTCCATGTACCTTGTAAAAATAATGTTGCTTTTTCCAAAGAGTGCTAGTAAGGCTTAGCTTTATATCACTAAATTGGCAGGCCCAACTGCATGAACCAGGCCACATTTAATTATTATGCCACTTATTCCATGGTTTCACAGCAATCTTTTATTTGAACTCAGATCTGATACACTTGCAAATAAATCTTACTCATGCAATGAACCTATTCATTGAACAGTAGTAACAATTAATTATTCACCTAAAACTAACGATATATAGAAACCTTAGATCAATAAACAAGTGAAATTCCATATATCACATTTCAAGGAAAAATAAATAAATTACAACTGATGAAAATCTAGAAGACAAGGCGGATTAATTGAAATAGAAGTATCAAAAGATAACAAGACAGTTGACCTAGGAATCTTCTGTGAATATATGAAAGCAAAAAGTTGATATTCCAGAAATAATACATTTTCCTAATCCAGTTGAGTTTCTTTATAATCAAATTAACCATCATTCACATAAACATGATTAGCAAAACCTGAGACATCTAAAACATGCTTGTTAAGGGGTTAGGTGGCTTAAGAAGCAACAATATCAAGAACATGCTGTTGCAGATTGCACACCTATATTTCCTCCACGTATACTTATTTTTCAAAGTATCAGAGACAAATATGTACAAAGAGGACGGCACTGCTAAAATAACTCAGCAACTTGCAATAGGTGATACTTAGTTTTCATCAGCATCGCCACTATTTTTCTTTTCTGGTTTTCTTTTTGTCGTTTCAAAGCTTCTCACGTAAAATAACAAAACAAAAACCTTTCAGCCTCTGATAACACTGAAGATTGCAATTTAAAAGGTAGTTCTTGATGATAAGACACGTAAACAATTTACATGTTTTAGTATTTCATGATGACCAAAATTTACTATTTACTCCTACAATAAAAGTAACCGATTCATCCTAGGAAAAATTAAAGAAATGATAGACATGGACATCTTAGAACATTTAAATTGTGTTTATTTCATTTCAACAAATGCAAAACAAGTATGTTCATCATGAGCAATATTAGCTTATATATCCAAGATATTGAGATTGATTTCATGAAACACCATTCTCCATCCAATCATATGAAGTAATGCATGATAATGTTGAGTCAATTTTTGCATAAATCTTTTTGTACAGTCTATCATTGTCACCTTTGGTCTACCTTATTTCCTTCTAATGCTTCCACATTAAAATTCACATACTCTTCTACTTGGTGCATTTTCTACCCTTTGTAGCATGATCCAGAACTGCCTAAATCTATTTCTATTATCTTATCTTTAATTAATGCTAACTCCGAATTCACTCTCATATAATATCTTTGTTTTTTTAAAGCTACACTTTATTTTAACTACATAAACTTAATTTTACAAGTTATATTCTCACTTACAATCAAATTCTTTTGTAAAAAAGATAAAGATACTTAAAATTATTATGCTTTAGTATCACTTGAACTTCTAGGAATTATGATGAATAATCACCAGGCATCAATATTGCATATCATATATTCAATATTTTGCTCAAATAATTCTAAAGCTATTATCTTATACGCATTTCCTCCATTTTTTACACTTATTATAGCATGAGTCTCTATGATTTAAAGTGTCATGTGCAAATACATACTCCAAGGTACCTCAATTTGATTACTTTTTGTAAGCATCCCCATTATCACTATAAAAAGATAAGGACATTGATGTTGATCCTTAATGTAATCCAACCTTGACTGAAACTCTAAGTAACTCGACAACTATTCTAATGCTAGTTAGTACTTTATTATGCATATCTTTAATAAACAAAACAAACTTTAATACACATTTTTCTATTATTGCAAGCTATATACTTTCTCAAAATTGATAAAAGATATAGGAAGATCATTTTTTTACTCATACTTTAGCATTAGCTCTCTTAGTGAAAAAATTCTCTCTATAGTGGATTAGCATAAATTAAAAATTCTAGAAATACAAAAACAATTGCA
Source organism: Dendrobium catenatum (assembly GCF_001605985.2). Classification (NCBI taxonomy): domain Eukaryota; kingdom Viridiplantae; phylum Streptophyta; class Magnoliopsida; order Asparagales; family Orchidaceae; genus Dendrobium; species Dendrobium catenatum. The sequence continues at coordinate 417,336 of NW_021318878.1, forward strand.
ATATGTTTTAACCTTTCGAAATAATTAGTTTCGTAACATAAGCAAATTATGGCTCGATTGCCAATTAACTAAGATAAATAGTGTATAATGAGACAAATTAAAAATTGATAAGACTAGTAAGTCTATATATATAGATTAACTAACTAAATATAAACTAATCAGAACAATTAGGAATTAATGAATGATTAAAAATGTTAATTTAAACTAACAGTGCCTTGCATAGTTCATAATTAGGGTAATTAGCACTTTGATAAACTAATTTTGATTAGTTAAACATTATTTAGGTAGCTCATCATCATCATCAACCTTACCCAATTTAATTGGAGTTAATTAATTACACATGTTAATATCACTTTATTAACCAAACTAAATATCAATTAATTGACTTTTAGGAAGTTAGCTTAAGTTAATTAGAGCTTATCACTTCTTCGGTAGAGTAATTAGGGGTTAATAAAACTTAAAATAGCCTAATTAGACAAAAGCATGCATTTGTTCAAAGCGACGTATAAGGCATTGCATTCCCACTTTATGCATCACTCAACCAATTAAATCTGATCTTCAAGCTTCAAAACTTCAACAAAATAACATAAAAGCCAACATTACTAAGTGTTCACATGAATTATGTTGTATTACGTATAGACAAGACAATTGAATGTATATATGTTCTTCACAGATAAAACAGGTCGTTGATTGCTCGAACATCTATTAGATGCGAAAATCCAAGGTTATTCAACTTCAAAACTACGAGAAAGTTTCTAATCTTTTCAATCTTAGCTAAGGAAAACAAGATCAACATCATTTCACTAAAAATTCTTCTTCCGTGTACAAAGCCACATCTACCGCTGGCCAAAAATATTTTTAAGAACTATATATTTGTTTTGATAAATTACTTTTCAACCCCGTTATTGTTTAAATCAGAGTTTGTTAAATCTATCAATCACAGGATTTAACATATTCAAGAATTTCTCCCTCTCAAAAATCTTAAATCCTACAACAAACAGTCAAAGGTTTCAATCCCCTCAAGATTTACTAAATCTAGAATTACAGGATTTTACTAAATCCTATTTCAGTTAAATCCTACTGATTACTGCAGGCAAAAAACAATAAGAAAGAACCAGATATCGACAACCAGATCAAAAGCGTAATAGCTAAAAACAATTACCGAAGACTTCCGGCGAAGGCGAACAAGCTCTAACGCCTACCAAATAATCTCTCCAAAACCGAAGAAAAGTAAAAATGATGGCAGACTAAGCCAAGACCAAAAGATCGAAAGAGTGAGATGGCGGTAGCGAGAAAGAAGAAAGGGCAGAACGGAGTTGAAATTTCTTACCTGAAAACTTTCTTTTCCTGGGCGAAGAAAAATCACAGAATCCGTTGCAGACGTCAACGGCTGGGCGTAGCGACCAAGAGCACGGACGGGGATGCAGAAGAGTAACCACAAAACGTCCACCACATGACCCAGCTCGGCCTAGTGGTTGTAGTGACCTTCACAAATGGTGGGAAAGAGATGACATCAATGTTCTAGTATTTGACCGAGTATTACTGTATGGGTTAGGCAGCCCGATATGTTGATTTGATGGAAAATTATTACTTTCGGCGGACATCAATTCAGACCGTGTCATGTCATCAAAATACAGCGGACTCCGGTATATTTGGGTGATGCGGCGCGACTGGATTGGATGTCCGGACGTCCTGTCATCGAACGTAATAATTCGTCTGATTTGAGGGTGAAATTATTCCCTCCAGCTAAGGACCTCTTTGCAAGGTAAATTAGAATGTTATGTTATTTTTTGCATGTAGGGATGTGTATCAGGGTGTTTTCTATTTTGTCTTCAAACGATCTGATATCTACATAAAATAATTTCTCGTGTTGAGGAGTATCAATCAAAAGTTATTGAATTGGAACTTGGAAGCTTTTATATCTCTCTATATATATAATAGTCCTAAAAAATTAGAGTATGTGTTAAATACTGAGGTGGTATTAATCTAAAAAACTTATTCAAATAAGTAAATAATATGAATAATTATATCATTATTATGTTATAAGTTTAAATTTTAAAAAATTCGAAGACATTATAGAGAAAAAAAACATGTAATCAATCCCGCATAATGGATAAAAAACCTTTTGTTGTTATTGTTGTTATTATTGTTTAAAATTTAAAATATTTATCAGTATATTAATTTGGGATCATTTTTTTTTAGTTTAGTTTGCCCTTTTTATATTTTGGTGTGAAATAAGAATAAATTCGTTATCTTAAATAGATTTATTTTTTAAAGAGGATGGGGTCAGTTCAGATGTGTAGGCTTTGTGTTGTTGGGAGAATCTTGTGAAACCTCTTAAGAAAAAAACATTGAACTTTTAAACATTGAGGTGTTTTTTGATGTAATGAATGGACTTTTATTAGAAATTCCAAAGTTAAGCGTATTCGTATAGGAGCGCACACATATAATAGGAGACATTCTTCTGGGAAGTTAGACTAATGAGATAAGAACATGAGGTTATTAGGCCAAAGTAGATAATATCTCGGTAATTAAGAGTTTGTGTGATTACAAATGATATCAGAGCAATACACCATCCAAAAGATGGGATCTCAATCTTTAGAATCCTATCTATATGGTTGATGATTTTGAGCTTACAAGAAAGGGACAAATCATGAGACTATTAGTCCAAAACAGACAATATCACGATGGTTGAAAGTTTGAGTAATTACATATGGTAGAGAGAAATATACTAGCTAGAAGATAGGAATCCTACCTTTAGAATCATATCTAGCTGGTGGATGATTTTGAGCTAAAGAAACTACCAAGGATGTTAGTTATTTAACTTGGAGGAACTATGAAATCTCTTATGAAAATAAAACTAAACTCTTAAATATCGAGACATCTTTTAATGTAATGGTTTGAATTTATTAAAAACTACAAGTTAAGCGTGCTCAGACCCATCTAATTTCACCTAGAAATTTTTATACACATATTTAACCAACAAAAATGCAATGTATATCAAATTATTCATAATGATCAAATCTATTACATATCAAATGTTACACAATATCTCTTTAATGCCCTATGTCATGACACGAACTGATATGACCCATGGCACCACACTGGTTATATCATGCTAAATTATGGAAAGAAGTAGAGATTGGCCCTAAGATCTAGTTGGAGAAATGCTATGAAATTGAAACATCCAAATTATGTACAACACAAAGTCACTACTTAATATAAATATATAATGGAAGACTATTGAATCTCATAAATAATTTTTCCATTAGAGAGAAATGGCAGGGATTTAAGAAAAAAATATATTAAAAAATACTATTAGAGGCCTAGTGCCACAATGCTCAGACCCAGGGCTATAACACTACTTGTCAATTTCAGAGTTATTATAGGACAGAGACATTAGCACCACAATTGAAGTTTTTGGCACTACTATGCTCTCATGCATAGCAACCCAATGTTGCCTAACACAACGCCATTATGCTCCACTTCATACAAAATTTAAGATTTTCATATTTTTTTATTGCAAAATACTTTTCATATATTTAGGTTACTACAGATAACCTTCTAGAAAATTACACCAAATACACAAAATCATGAAATTATTAGGCCAAAGCGAACAATACCTCGATGATTAAAAGTTTGAGCCACATCAATAACATAAATCAGTAACATTAAGTGATATTCATATTCCATATGAGAATATGTATCCTTACAATGATAATAGAATGTAACAGTAGCAGTGTTCTTACAGTGTTAGTACAATATCAATATAATATTAGTATCATTGTTAATATCAATAATTATCAGTAATAATGACCAGTGTTAGTAATCTATATATGTATCAATAATTAATATTCTATCATATATTCAATTGAGGGTATCTTATATAATGTTCCTGCACTAATGACTCTCAATCAATTATACCTTATGACTCTCAATTAATGAACTCCTTATAACTCTCCTAGAATTCATTATAGTCACCCCGACTCCTTATAACTCATAATCAATCTCCAACTCCTTATGAGTTTTGTCAGTGGACCACGTAGATCTTGAGGATATCACATGAGATTATCATATCATATATTTGATATCAAGTAGTACATCCTTTTAGTCATATCAATATCACAGTTCAGTACATATCAGTCTTTTCAATCATTTCAACACTTATTATATTTCAGTATTATCATATCAAATTATAGAGCATTGCTTTAACCCATTTTCAGTATATCTTTTCCCAACTAATTTTACCTAGAAAATTGTATACACATATTTAACCAACAAAAATGCAATGTATATCAAATTATTCATAATGATCAAATCTATTACATACCAAATGTTATACAATGAATTCTTATGAAAGTAAGAGGATAATTACTTGCAAAAAAGAGAACAATTTTTTTAACATAAAGGATAGACAAAAAAGCCCCAACGGATCTCCTCTTTCCTATCTCTCCTCCTTTCTCTCATCCCATCTCCTTCCTCTTCGGTTTCTTCCAAGCCGAGGAAAGCAAGACTGAGGTGGTGGGAGAGAAATTGTAGGGATTTAAGAAAAAAATATATTAAAAAATACTATTAGTGGCCTAGTGCCGCAATATTCAGACCCATGGCTATAACTACTTGTTAATTTCAAAGTTATTGTAGAACAAAGACACTAGCACCATAGTTAAAGTTTTTGGCACTAATATGTTCTCATGCATAGCAACCTAATGCCACCTAACACAATGCCACTATGCTTCACTTCATAAAAAAATTTAAGATTATCATTTTTTTTATTTTAAATTACTTTTCATATATTTAGGTTACCATAGATAACCTTCAAGAAATTACACCAAAGAGAAAAAATCATGAAATTATTAGGCCAAAGCGAACAATACCTCAATGATTAAAAGTTTGGGTAGTTACACACCATTTGAGCAGTTAGGTGTGGTCTAAGGCAAGGTCGAGCACAATAGAGCATGCATCATAGTATTTTAGTAATATCATATAGTTTTAAAAATATTGACAATAATTCCAAAAATTATGACTCTAGTTAGTAGCTAACCAAGTAGAGTATGATATGTATACTCTATTTTGACAAAATTATTATAAAAAACCTTATTAGTAAAAATCGTAAATCACTCTATTATATCACTATAAGGAGTTAGTAAACCCCATAGAGCACATCAAAAGTTTTAATAATACCACGGCATTGTTTTTTTTTTTTTATAGCCAACATATATTACCACATATTCGTTATCACCCTAAAGGACATCAAGTGGATATGGTTTATGAAGCTTCTACCAACTGTAT
>NW_021318879.1:0-3067 GCF_001605985.2 Dendrobium catenatum
TGTCCGTGCATTATAGCCTGGGAGACGAGCCATGTTAGCAACAAATGAATATAATGTACGTAAGAATAGAACAAATCTTAACAAAGCCCAAGAAAAGAGTACATGCAAGTAAATATAATGAATCATAAAAGCACTCAAGAAAAAAGGCACAATAAAGGTGTAATGGAAACGAAAAACAACATCAACAATATGCTTTGAGCCTTGTAGAAATACTAAGGCACAATTAATATTTCAATAATATCCCCTTGAAATTACACTTGAACCAATGTGTAACTGAAATTATCCATGATCCAAAAAAGTTTGATTCCATGCAAAATCATGTAAACCAATATAATATTAGGAAATAGCAAACAAATCCATTTCTCAAGGTCATCAACATAGGCATTACAAAACTAACAGAAATTATAAATAAAATAAACTAATTAATGAAACTAGATAAACTTTGCTGATATTATTGATTAATATGATGCTTCTGGTAAGAATAAGCAGAACAATTTTTAAATTAAAGAAACATGAAACTTGAGATATTTTACTCCGCTGACCATGAATGCTTCCAACTAACAATGGAATACATACATAAAATCAAAAATACATTATTTTGTACATGAGGCACTGATGAACGGATAAGGAGTACAATAAAATGGTACGTTCAATTGTTGAGCGTGGCTGCAGAATTACTTTTTAACAATCTGGGGTAGGGGAGAGGAGTTGGCTTTGTGGTTTAAAATAATCCTCAAAATTGATCACAATGTGATTCAAATCAGTGTTGCGTTGAATGCAAAGGATAGGAGCTTACCTACCAGTGATTGTATGGTCTGTGCTTGACTCCTCAATAGCAGTGGTGCAAGTGTTCTGCAATGTTTAATAGATTGTCAATTACTAAAGAGAACATTAAGGAGGTTAAAAAATAATAAGCAACACAATCGTCATACATACACAAAAATAAAATAAAACAGACAAGAAGAGTAAGAGAGTGGGATAATATTTTTGAATCTCCATATGCTCTTTTAAGACAACTTATTAGGACTTGAGAACCAAAAAGTAAAGGCTTATTTTAATTTTTAAAAATGACATTTTCCAACGTGTTCTTATCCTCTTAGCCTTTCCACTTTTAAGTAACAAATTTTCTTTTTCAAAAATGCATTAGATCATACAAATTATTTAGTATTTACCGATACAAGCAATGAAAATAACATCAAAACCTTTGGATAATAAGAATCTTTTCCAAACTCGTTAAAATCAGCAATAAAGGAAATATTGGACAGTAGCATGCTCCTAGAGAGAAAAGACAGTTCCACAACTCACATTTAAGAATTACATGTCTGAAGTAAAAAATTATCATTTGTTATATTTTTAAAGTTCAGGGTTTATTGTACTATATTATATTGAAACTTAGCAATTTTTATTAAACCTTTGAATTATGTATAAGCATGCCCATACAGTCGATGATCAAAGCATTAAATGGCCCCTTTAGCAATAGAGGCATCATCAACAACAATATCCTATACATTTTGGGTAGGCTTAGCATCGTTATCTTTTGCTCATCATGCTTAGAACTGCCTTTTTCATTAATTCACCTAGGTTGATTTTTCAAGGACTTATAATCATGTCGACTTTCTCATATCCCAATTTTATGAACTAATAAGATAATTTCTACCTAGCTTTTTTTTATAAATTGTTTCATATGCCCCAAGAGCAAATCATTATTATCTGTATTCAACTACTTATTATTCAATTATTCTCTAATCATCGATGATAATATGAATTATTTTCTCAAATGAAAAACATCGTGATCAATGCCAACGAATACTTGTAGCTTTGCAATTCCTTAAGTCTGGGTTAATCAGATAATGTCTTATAAAATGGATCCTGGAGATGAGCTTAATAAATAAAAAATAGCATCCAAAGTCTAGTGATGCAACAACAAATCACAATTAACCGGTTACAATCAAGTTACAAAATTTTGTTTCTAATGCAAATAAAACTAAGGGGCAGTTTGGCAACAGGATTTGTGCCCAATTTGAGCAGGATTTACGCTAAATCCTGCCAAATAGGATTTATGATGCCGTTCGAACTTACTTCGAAATAAATCCGTTGCGGTAAATCCTAAATTTACTAAATCCTATAGTTAGGTACATTTAACATTTCATCGGGCGCGGGAGAGTGGGAGAGCGTAGCATCCTAGCTTCTTCAAGCATCAAGTTCTCTTCCTTGATTAAATCGTGATTATATTCCCAAACAGCTCCACATGATTTAACAAGATTTAACATTTATGTTACCAAACAGCGTTCAAGATTATACTTAAGCAGAATTTACTAAATCAGGAATTATAGGATTTATTAAATCATATTCAAGTTAAATCCTACTTGTTGCCAAACAGCCCCTAAAAGTATATGATGCAGCAAGTTTTCAAAATTAGAAAGGAATGGAGCTATGAGAAGCTTCAAATGTACCTGCTATACTAGTCAATGATAATAAGTATCTTTCAAAAAAAAAAAAATCTAATCAAGACTGATTACGATCATATTTAAAGTTTGAACTATAAAATAACAGAAATTCATTGCTAAATCAGGGATAAACCTACATACATGTCATAACCAATCACAAAATAATTACCAATTTTCTTGTCTGAAACGACGAACTTGCTGCTGGCGCTAAGCTCAAATAATCATGGTGGGTTGAGGTACCTGCTGTGATTACCCTTACATCGTCCCTACCCAAACAAGCTTAATAAGCAACAAGTGAAGGGATATAAACATGAAAAAAGAGTTTACGGTTTAAAGAAGAAATAATCATCACTTGCCCACCATAAAAAAATCTCAGTGATCCTGATTAGAGGCTTTGGCGATCTAATATTGGGAAATTTCATACCAGCTTCGCCGTCCGCCATCTCAGGACTGTTTTTACGCAGGATTTAGGCAAGATTTATCATCGTAAATCCTGTCGAACGATCAAGTAAACTAATTTAAATCCCGTTTCTCCTCTTTGCCTTAAATCCCGTGTTCAGTTACTTGGCATTGGCCGTACTTAGCAAATCAGCAAGTTTCACGAACTCCTATTCTTCTTC
>NW_021318879.1:3167-7511 GCF_001605985.2 Dendrobium catenatum
ATAAGATTTATGCTAAATCCTACATAAATTCCAATTAAATCCAAATAACAAATTAACAACCCCACTAGATACAAAAACAAGAACAATAATGTCGTAGCAATGAAGTTTATTCAACCTACGCCCATTTGGAAATCCTCTGATTATGCCTCCGAACCTTCCCTAATTTCGTCATCAATAGCCTCTCAATATCATCCCTAACTTCCAAATTTGATTATGCTATGAGAACACATCCCATCATCATGACTCTCTCAAATCTAAGTCATTACACCAGCTCTTCACCCAAACTTGTTGAGAACTTGCCAAACATTGTCTCTTATCTTCCTACCTTTGTTCTTACAAATCTAACACCTTCCAAGCACTTGCATTAGGCCATCTCGAACCAAATGACATTCTCCGAACCTTCAGTTTGCAGTAGTTGCGACCGTCCAATCAAAAGACAAATCGATCGTCGTTTTCTCATTTTGAACAGTATTGTCCTAATATTGGAGTCATACTGCTCGCAAATGGTGAGAACATGCAATAAAAAAATGCATTCACTCCTTCGTTTCGGCTGCTCCGCTAGGGCTTTGCCCCAGCTTTCCCTTCGCGATTGCCGGGCCGCTCTTCGGCGGGGTTGGCTTTCTTCTCTTTACTAGGGAAGTTTTTTCTCTTCTTTCCTGGTTTGATTTTGTTTTGTTGGTAATTTTTCTTCCTCCGGCACGTGCCGGGATGGCGTCGAAGCTTTGCGACCCTGGTTTTTTAGGAGGTTCGCCTTCTTCGTGTTCATTTTTTGATGTTCTTTCGGTTTCTTCTTCTAGAAATGATTTTTCTGAACTTAGGGCATCTTCATTTTGTGGTTTGCCTTCCCTTTGGATATTGAATCAGGAAGTTCAGGCTCTAGTCGTGCCTTTTTAGTTCTCTTTAGTTGATTTTTTCCAACCAAACTCCCATCTCTTGATACCATACGTAAATTTTTTTTTCAATCTCAAACTAAATAGGGAGGTTTCGATCGCCTTGCTGGATCCGTCTCATGTCCTTATCAAGCTTGCTAATGACCTTGATTATTGTCGCATTTTTTTTCCATAGATCGTATCTGATTTATAATTGCTACACGAAGCTTATCAAGTGGTCTGCCCTTGTTTATGTTAGTGTTGAGTCGCCGGTCATCCTGATTTGGGTCTCTTTTTTGCAACTGCGGCCTCATCTCTTCTCCCCACGTATTCTTCATGGTTTGGCATCTCTATTTGGCAACCCATTAAAAATTGATGCTGCCACTTCTTTGGGTTTTAGACCATCTTTAGCTCGTGTTTTAGTGGAGTTGGATATCACTAAATCCTACCCTGATAAGGTCTAGTTAGGTTCGGATAAGCTAGGTTATGTCTAGCAAGTGGTTATGGATTAATTCCCTCATTTTTGTGCTTCTTGTCGGTTTATCGGGCATGCTGTGAGAATTTGTCATCCAAAGATTTCTGCGGATTTTCCCCAGACATGTTAAACCTTATGTTGAGATTTTTGTGAACCATGTTGTCTCTATGAACCCTGTTGTCACTTCTGTATCGGTTCCTGAGGTGCAGGGATTGGATTGTGACATTTTGCTTCTTGATAATGAGCTGGGTTCTCTGGTGCCCACTTCTCCTTATCCTTTGCATGTTATTTCGTTGAACAATGTGATTTTTGTTGATGAGATTGGTGTTGATGGGTCTACTGTGAAGGTTTTTGAGAATATTGTGGCTGGGGTCTTACCTTCTATTTAGGTCCCTCGGGCTTGTGCGATTGCTGGTGATCTTTTAGATTGTGCTGTTAATTCTTATCATGTTTTATCTATGGTGGATGATGTGTTTGCATTGTGTTTTTTAAATGGTAATGAGGTGCCTTGTGTGGTTGTGGAGGATTCTGGTGACTCTGGCATCCCTAATGAGCTGTCCCATGGGTTTTGACATCCTTGCTCTTTGGTTAATTTGAGTGGGGATAGATTGGTTACACCACCGGGTGTGGTGTGTGAGGGATCTGGTGTTGTTCCTACTTTTATTTCTCCAATTACGTGGTCTATAACTAGTCATTTTATTGAGGTCCCTATTAATTTTGTATCACCTAAAGTGTTGGTTGCTTTTGTGGGTGCCAATTCGGGGGAGGATGTTAAGATGCAACTTGATTGGCTTTAGTGCTCATATGGTTCATCTTCGGAAGCTAGTGGGGATGATGAACATGTGGCTGATTTTCTCTTAAAGAATGATCATCCTGTTGTTTTAGTTTCCTCTCGTGGGAGGGGTAAAAGTGAGAGGAAATAATTTGTGGGTTGGTGCTATTATTCTCGGTTATCTTTGCTTCCTCTCGATGGTGGTTGGTTTTTGCATTGATTGGCTTTTGCTTATTGTTGGTTCACTAGAGCTTCGATTTAAGTTTTCTAAAGGTCATTTGATTTGCTGGGCAATGATGTGGCTGGGGCTCTCTTCTCCGTAGTCATGACTCGTGGCAACCATTGGTGGTGGTTTCTTACTCGGTTGGGTTGGCTGCTTCGAGTTTTACTGTTCTCCGCACCAAATTGGATGGTCTATGCCTGGCTACGGTGTAGTTGGAAGCCTCGGCCAATTATTGAACCTGTTGGGTTATAACTCATCTATATCTTATGTTGCTTTTTTGTCCTTTCACTCATAAGCTTCTTGTACTCCTTTTATGTTTTTAATAAAGTTTTTGTATTTTTGGTAAAAAAAAAAATGGTGAGAACATGCAAAATGCGATTCCATTTGGCACTAGGGTGAATATTTGCATCAATTGCAAAAAAGTGATAGGCAAATGATGTTTGGTTCAGTTGGAGATGCCCCACCCACACACCAAATCCTTTAAGAAAGAGGAAACCTGCAAGAACAATGAAAAAGAGAACAGAGCTGGAACCAAGAAGAAAGAACAGGGAAAGAATAGAATGATTCTTATTATCCAGAGGTTACAGCATCACACCACTATATATAGACAAAATAGAGAATGGCGGACAGCTGTATACCCAATCAGATATTGCCACCTCATCACATAATAATAGAAAAAACATTTATTATTTTGTGTATAGTATGCCCCTACAAACTCATGGTTTGTTGAGAACGGTTAGTTTGGAGCGCAATAGATGAAATCGAGGTGTTGAAAAAGATTTCATAAAAATATCTACCACTTGATCGATAGTGATGATTGAAAGAAGTAGAATGTTGTTGTTGGTAATGTGATCATGGATAAATTGTTGATCGATCTCTATATGTTTTGTGCTTGCGTGAAACATCAGATTGTTTGATAATGCGATGGCTAAGGTGTTGTCACAATATATCTTAGTTGGTTGATGTTGTGGTATGACAAACTCGTCCAAGAGTCTACGAAGCCAAATGACATCAGAGGTAAGTGCCGCAAGAACTCGATACTCAGATTCTGTGGAGGATCTAGCGACGGTGTGTTGCTTCTAAGTGGTCTAATATATAAGCGAGTCACCCAATAAGGAATATAAACCACAGGTTGATTTCCTCAAGACCGGATCTCCAGCCCAATCGGCATCTAAAAAGGATTTAAGTAGAAGATTAGTTTTGGTAATCGGCAGACCAAAATCAAATGTACATTTAACGTAGCACAGAAGACGTTTGAGTGGGTAAACATGTTGCGAAAGAGGATTGTGCATATGTTGAGAAAGAATATTAACATTATATGATATATCTAGCTTGATTAGAGTTAGATATTATAAAGAACCTGTAATTTCGCGATATATAGTAGGTTCAGAGAGAAAAGGATCAGCAGGTATATCCGTGGGAAGCTTAGTATAGGTTTGATTAGAGAGCGGATTGCAATGAGTGAGTTGAGCCGTTTGAAGAATGGATGTGGCATGAGGTGTTTGAGAAAGAAAATATTGGTCAATTTGACGTGTAATTTGAATTTCAAAAAATGAGTGAGCTTCACCGAGATGTTTCATAGAGAATTTGTTGTTGAGTTTATCAAGAATATAAGTGAGAAGAGTTTGATTATTACCTGTGATGAGGATATCATCCACATAGATAAGCAGAAAGAGTAGATTGGATGATTATTTAAGAATTAGAAGTGAAGGATCAGATTTACTGTGATGAAATCTAAGGGATACAAGATAAGATGTAAATGTTTTATACCACTGCCACGGGGCTTGTTTCAGCCCATAGATAGCTTTGTGAAGCATACAAACATAATTAGGTTTGGAAGCATCTTCAAAACCTATTGGTTGTTTCATATAGACAGTTTCCAAAAGCTTTCCATGGAGAAATGCGTTAGCAACATCAAGTTGTTGAATGGGCCAATTATGAAAGAGCGTAATAGAGAGAAAGACATAAATTGTGAGACCTCGTTCCTTTGCTGTTGCTGTAGCTG
>NW_021318880.1:0-3133 GCF_001605985.2 Dendrobium catenatum
ATTTATTGCCGTCCTTAGATCTCCATATAACATTCTGACTTTATTTCTCAGAAGTGTAGAAAAGCAATAGGGCCTAATGATATTCAATAAAGTGGAAATGCTTAGGAGATCAAGCAATTTCTTGGCTTGCGAAACTTTTAAATATTATTTTGAAGATTAAAAAGATATCATATGAGTGGAGAAGAGTGTGTTGGTTCCTATTTTTTGTGAATAAAGGTGATGCACAAGAGTGCACAAATTATTGAAGAATTAAGTTAATGCCATATATTAAAATTATGATAGAATAGTTGAGCATAGGTGTAACACCCCATAATACTCCTTAATAGTACTATAGAGTTTTACCCATATAAATATAAGTTTTTCATATGATACCTTTTTTATCATATCCAAATGTTTATAGTAAACATTCAACAGTTCATCTATACAACATTTAACAGTTCATTACCTCTAATACATAAACGGAAGCTTCTAAAATTCCAATTACATCAAACCAAAATTTACAGAGCCGCTTATGTAATTCCAAAATAATACATCGCTGAACTATTTACATACCTCAAATGCTAAATTTCACAAATAAAGATAAATACTAGCATAAAATAAAAAATAAATTGCAAATTAATCTGCAATGATATTTTTCTTTTCCTTTCCTGTAACAATAACTAATAAAAAGATACTAGTGAGCTATGAGGCTCTATAAGTTTTGCAAATTAATGAACAGTTAAAATACAATACTTGTAATAAAATAAAATATTGAAATCATCATTGAATAAACTTCCCCTTCTAAAACATTAAAAAATCATAACTAACATTACTCTTTATTTCTTTCTTCTGAAGTTTACATTGAATATCAATTTTAGTCTGTAACAGATTTAACTACACTTTCATAATAATATTTAATGGAGCTCAGGTTAACCTAACATTATCGCCATTGAATTATATAGAGGTCCCTTTTACCTCTTTAGGGGCATATTTTTCCCCACCTTTTATGCATGTATCATATTTTTTAGGATCCCTTTTGCCCAATCTACAATACAAGTTTCATATTCTGGATCCTTTTGCTCACTTGATATTGCAGATATCATTTCATAGAATAGTCAATATTTACTAATTTAATATTCAGTAAAACTCATATATTCCTAATGCATAACTGTTTAATATGGTTCAAGGTTTAAAATTGTGTAATTAAGCCTTGAGGCGGTTTTCATCCGTGAGGCGAGGCGTAAGCCTCGAGGCGGTCTGAGGCGTAAGCCTCACGGACACAGAATTGCGTAAATGAAAAATTAAGGGTTTTAGCAGGAAAATAATAGCAATATTGTATCTTACAATAAAAACATCTAAATGATATATAAAAATAATGGAAAGTAAGAAAGTAGATGATGAGGTCATCGACAAGAGATTTCGGCGCATCTATCAGAGATGACATCGGAGGTCGACGGGCATGATGGAGAGCCTCTACTACTGATTTTATTTACACTAGCATTTTATGTATTATGCACATGTATTTTTCTGTATTCCCATTTTACCCTTGAGGGTATTAGTTTGCTTTTGTAGCCCGGAGGGCATTTTAGACTTTTTTGTATTTGTGTCATGTGGAGCCTATTTAAATGGCTCTTGTTTCTTGTATGAGGATTATTGATTGATTAATATAAAATTTTCTTTGGTTTGTTCTCTTTATGAGTTCAAGAAGATCTCTTGGTGAGTTCTTCACATGAGATCTCTTTGTGAGTTCTCCTAGTTTGTGCAATCAAGGATCTTCCCATCATCATCCCTCGCCATCACCCACCCCAACATATTGGAAGCAGCCGACACCCTAGCCGTCCCCCTTGAGCTCCACCCACCCGTCGGCCATCCCAAAGCCCCCACCGGCCGACCACCTTGCCGCCGGCTTCCCTCCACCACCCTTCCACCACCACATATTTCTCTCGCATTCTCGCTTGAAATTTGATTTTCAAATTTGGACGATCCATTTTAGGAAAGTTTTAATTTTTGAAATCAATTTCACATTCATGAAATTGGATTCATGAAATAATAATTTCCTAGTCATCCTCGTAATTTGGAATCCTCCACCTCATCCCTAATCCTCCTCTCCCCTCATTGATGCCGCCGGCCCCCTCTTGATTGCACAATTAATCCCTAATCCTATTTTGAAATTCAACTCCTAATTTCAAAATAATTCCCTCCGGTTTTACTTAAAACTGAAATTATTTCAGTTTTAAATTCAAACCCTCCCCCTCTAATCAAGCCGCCGGCCCTTATGAGCCTCCCCATTGGGAAAGTTTTAATCCGCCTCCTTAATTTGGGGATTTCAAAATTAAATCTCAAATTTTACCTCCCAAATTCCCTAAACTGAAATCAATTTCAGTTTTCTAACACTTAATCCCCTTTTACTCCTAAACCTACCGCCGGCCCCCCTTCTCCCTCAACATCCCGCCGGCCTCCCCTCTCCCCTTTTGGAGAATTCTTGGCGGCGACCACCCATTCTCCCCTTAATGATGCATGGAGGAACCCGAGTGGAATTTCGGGTTTGAGTACGACAATCATGGAAGAGTCAACATCCTCAGATCTCCCTTCTTTGACGTTGGCTTTGACTTCGACGACACCGTCGAAGAATATTTGGATCGGATACTTCCAACACTTGTGGATTCCATCGACGACTACTTCTCCGTCTACATGTGGATCATAAAAGGGCGTCGTCACGTGCCACCTCCACCTCCGCGCTCCTTTCCAACAATGACGTTACTTGGTTCCTCCATCCTCGTGGCGACCTCAATACTAGTTTGGACGATCTTCCGCCGCTCAACCTAGTTTTGTAGGAACGAGAGAAGAGGCCTCAAGGTGAACAGTTCACTATTAATTGTTGGATTCCATGTGCTAGTTTTTAACTTTACTATTTTCCTTTGCATTGGCTTAAATCGCACGGTTACCTTTTTATTGTAATTCCTTTGCCTAAACAAAGTAGATCTCTACTAATTCTTATATCCAATTTGGAATTGAAGCATGATATTATAAATGGTTGAGCTTTAATTAATTTTCTTTTCTTTAATCTAGTGTAACTCAATTCATGCATCACATCAGTAGATGCAATAAAATCATATTCCAAAGTACAAAATCATAAAATATTAGTTCAACAAAA
>NW_021318880.1:6960-11898 GCF_001605985.2 Dendrobium catenatum
AAAATTCAGCCTCCTCCTTAGTCGCTCATCTCTGTAAACAAAACCAGTGAGAAGTCCTATCTACTTAATGCTTTATCCCCAAACAGCTAGCCCGTTTAGCCAAACTTCAAACCAAAAGCATCGTACAACAAGTTTCCCAAGCAACGCTGGCGAAGATGCTCAAGAGGTGGATGGTTTGAGAAAAGGAAGTTTGAGAAGGTTCAATAGGGATAGCAGGAAAAATAGAGGCAGCAAGCACAGGAATTGGTGCATGTTGTCACGAGATGGAGAGGTATAAGGACATTGCGTTGGCTATTTGACGTGGGTTGTAGTAGGATTCTCACGTTTGAAGAAGGACGATTCATAGATCTTGAGGATTTGAAGAAGAAAACGGACACATGGACTCTTTGCATAAAGACGAAAACAGAGGAGAAGTTGAGTTTTAGCTAGTGTTGAAGATTTTATAGCAGCAAGAGGGTTTCGGAGTAGGCAACGTCCGGTGAGTGAGAAACTGCTTGCAATGCTCGAACATGTAGCTGTGAAGCAGAAAGTAGGTTTGCCCGTGAGCGGATGTTGCATGGCACAGGCCGTAAAGCTTGGCGTTGGCAAGTTTGAAGACTCTTATATCACATCACTATGTGGTGTTCTGCTGCTATGTGCGATCAAAGCTTCAGGCTTTGAGCTCATGCCAATGATTAGGAGAAGAGAGCTGACGGGTATGAGGGGGTTGGGTATAAAAATAGACTTCTCAGCCCCTTTTATATTATTTTTTATTGGCCTGACAAACTTGGATGGCTGGGCAGTAAGATTTGATCAGATTTTGGTATTCTCCGTTTCAGTAAATAAGGAGATGGGACATCTGTTTGACAGGTTTTGAATAGATTTACTAATAAAACAGGATTTGAGCCAGCATATTTTTGGTAACTGTACAAGGATATGACAAAATTTGAGTAGATACTATTTAACTTTTTTGTTTTCTTGTTAGCAGTTATATAGAGGTCCCAACAAAATAAAATTTTGAAATAACACTTAAATTAGAGCGTCGATTTACGACGCCTCTTTATGATAGATGCGCCAGACTTCGTTGCCGATGTCCGCATCAAATTGCCATCGTTGGCCAATATTACAAGAGACTAGGTCAATCTAGGTTGACATATTACATTATCATTTGATCATTATATAAACTAAAGGCCATAAAGGCCAGTGTTCGAAAAAGGAAAAATAATTCTACAATAAGAGCTAATGATCAAAAAGAAGAAGAAAGAAATTACATCATTAGGAATAAAATAATGATGATATCGTAACGTTAATTTTATAGAATTGCATTAGCTAGTCTATAACTATGAGTGTTCAAGCAATAAATTATATTATCGATAGATAAGTTGAGCTTGATAGAGAGATCTATAAGATGAATATGTACAAATTAAGATGGGATAAATTAAGAAAGATGAATAATAAATTGATGGTATAGTTATTAAGATAAGCTTTGAACAGTAGATATAAAAAAAAGTGTGTAGCAGTAATTAACTTGAAATGGATGTCATCTGGCAAAAAGATATTTATTGAAATAGGTTAACAACTCTTAATATCAATAAGTAGGGACAAATCGTGAAACATCTGTTGAAATGACCCCAAATGATTGGGATGAGACTGAATGATGTGAAATTAGCTAAACCCAAATATTATAATAAAACTATGTGCTTAAAATGAAAAGGTATCGTAGGAGTGTTGTGCTCCACAATTGTCCAATAATTTACAAAGTGATATTAGGTGCAATAAAATTAAGTACCTTGATCTATTTATAGACAAGGTGAGATAATAGATAGAATATAAAAATTCTAGCTACAATTATGTGATTTAAAATGAAATGCTGTAAGATATGTGATAAGAGGAATCAGAAATATGCTGATGACTTGTAAGACAAATTTTATGGACTGCGATTTTTTTATCTACATAGTTTCTATTTGAGCATGAATTTTTAATGAAAGTATTCCATCGTGAAAACAAGTTGGGCATCGAAAATAAGATGAAGATGGACTATAATGCCAATATAAGATGATAGTTAATGAAATGATCAATATTAAATAAATGATGTTATGTATCTATTTAAGATAGGACAAATGGAAATTAGATTAGTTGATTTAGGCATATATAATGAAACAGGTAGAAGATCCACCAAAAATCGGTATTAGAAAATTATATGAAGTTTAAAAGAATAATAGCTAGATCGAATTAATTTGGAAGAGGATGCCCACCAACATTCACGTTTTGCCATACATTACATGTTTTTACCTCAATGAGTGCTATGCGGTGAATTTTGTGTCAACATAATGCCTTCATTTGTAAATTCATGCTGTTTCATTAATCAAGTGAAATGTAGCAAATTATGAGACAATTTGGATAACGATTACAGGCTGGTGTTGAAAAAATGCATAAAGAAAGCAAGTATGTTTTATTTTTGGATGATGATGTTAGGCTGCATCCTGGGACAATCGGGGCCCTGACAGCAGAAATGGAGAAAAATCCAGAGGTCTGTTTTTGCATTTTTTTGCTCTTCCTCATTATGGCTTAATAAGTCTTTCATTATGAGCTGTATTGCCCTTTTTTTTTTCTCTCTTGGTGTTTTTAGCTAGCATTTTTCTAACCCGTGTCATTTTCGTTGTAGTGGTGCAGATTTTTATTCAAACAGGATATCCACTTGATCTTCCATCTGGAAGCTTGGGAAGTTATTGCATTTATGAATATCATATGGTACTTCATACCCAAAAAATTCAAATTTTTTTCCTTCAGTATAGTTTTTTCTCTTTCCATGTTTCCATTTAAGTAAATATCTTATTTTTTCAGCTATAATGATTCCTTTACCCGCAGTTATTTTTCAAAAAATTTGTTCAAACAGTAGGTGGTTTGACCAAGTATATTTCTATTTTAGTTGGAGTACATCAAGGAGCAGCTTTAAGCCCATATGTTTTTGCTTTAGTTATGGATGTTTTTACTAGATATTTGCAAGAGGATGTACCTTGGTGCATGCTTTTTGCTGATGATATTCTTCTTGTAGATAAGACCAGAGGGGTAGTTGATGAAAATATTTGAATTATGGAGGTTAAGCTAGGGTTTAAAGGTTTTTGTTTGAGTAGATAAAAAACCGAATACATGGTGTGTAATTTTAGTAGTAAATCTAGTGGTGGATTTGTGATATTGGGTGTTCAAGTCATTAAAAAGAGTACACATTTTAGATATCTCAGTTCTTTTGTTCAAAGTGCTGGTGAAATAGATGTGGATATAATTAATAGAATTTAAGTTGGATGATTGTAGTTGAGGAATGCATTGGGCTTGTTGTGTGATAGAAAAGTACCCTTCAAATTTTATGTAAATTTTTATTAGATGGTGGTGAGACTTGCAATGCTTTATGACGTAGAATGTTGGCCATCAAAAGAGAAAGCATAAAAGTAAGTTAAATGTTGCTGAGATGAGGATGCTCAGGTGGATGAGTAGCTTTGAACTTAGAGACAGAATGCGAAATGAATATATATATATACTTGAAATGGTTAGAGTAGCTCTAGTGACAAATAAGATTGGAGATAGTTGACTTAGATGGTTTGGTCGCATAAAATGTCGGTTTTTCGATAACCCTGTCAGGAGAGTAGATGTATTGGATCCAACCTATGTTAAGAAAAGTGGAGGTAGAACTAAAAAGACTTGGTTAGAAAGTATTAAAAATGACATTTTGTAATTAGATTTAAATGAGAAACTCTTAATAAGACTCAATTGAGAAAAATTCATGTATCCAACCCCGCATAGTGGGATAAAGGTTTGTTGTTATTATTGTATGTTATTCTTTTTATTTATTGCCCGTCCATAGATCTCCATATAACATTCTGATTTTATTTCTCTGAAGTGTAGAAAAGCAATAGGGCCTAATAATATTCAATAAAGTGGAAATGCTTAGGAGATCCAAGCAATTTCTTGGCTTGCGAAACTTTTAAATATTATTTTGAAGATTAAAAAGATACCATATGAGTGGAGAGGTGTGTGTTGGTTCCTATTTTTTGTGAATAAAGGTGATGCACAAGAGTGCACAAATTATTGAAGAATTAAGTTAATGTCATATATTAAAATTATGATGGAATAGTTGAGCATAGGTGTAACACCCCATAATACTCCTTAATAGTACTATAGAGTTTTACCCACATAAATATAAGTTTTTCATATGATACCTTTTTTATCATATCCAAATGTTTATAGTAAACATTCAGCAGTTCATCTATACAACATTTAACAGTTCATTACCTCTAATACATAAACGGAAGCTTCTAAAATTCCAATTACATCAAACCAATATTTACAGAGCCGCTTATGTAATTCCAAAATAATACATCGCTGAACTATTTACATACCTCAAATGCTAAATTTCACAAATAAAGATAAATACTAGCATAAAATAAAAAATAAATTGCAAATTAATCTGCAATGATATTTTCCTTTTCCTTTCTTGTAACAATAACCAATAAAAAAGATACTAGTGAGCTATGAGGCTCTATAAGCTTTGCAAATTAATGAACGGTTAAAATACAATACTTGTAATAAAAGAAAACATTGAAATCATCATTGAATAAACTTACCCTTACTTCTAAAACATTAAAAAATCATAACTAACATCACTCTTTATTTCTTTCTTCTGAAGTTTACATTGAATATCAATTTTAGTCTGTAACAGATTTGACTACACTTTCATAATAATATTTAATGAAGCTCAGGTAAACCTGACATTATCGCCATTGAATTATATAGAGGCTCCTTTTACCTCTTTAGGGGTATATTTTGCCCCACATGTTATGCAGGTATCATATTTTTTAAGATCCCTTTTGCCCAATCTACAATACAAGTTTCATATTCTGGACCCTTTTGCTCACTTGATATTGCATATATCATTTCATAGAATAGTCAATATTTACTAATTTA
>NW_021318880.1:15737-19036 GCF_001605985.2 Dendrobium catenatum
ATCTATGGCAGTCTTTGACATTGATAGTATAGCTAGTTTTGGTCCTATTAATGGGGTACTTGTGTGTCAGAGTTGTGGTCTTCGTCATTTTAATCAGTTCAAAAAGATGACTGGATAGTGCTTTAGATGCGATAAAACAGGACATCAGGTAGCAGAGTGTCCACATGTAGGATTTGGCTGACGTTCTGAGTTCAGATTTGAGAGCTTTGTTAGACTGGCAGGGAGACCGATGGAAGTTCATCTTCATACTTTTTTTGAGAGATCATTTAGTTGAGTTTGAAGTTTGAGTTTAGTGGCAAGGAGACCATTTAGCGGTGGTCAAAGAGAGCCTAGTAATTCTGTTACACCAGCTCCAATTTAGCCACGTGTATATAGTTTAACCCAGCAAGATGCTCGGGATGCTCCATATGTTGTAACATATACGGTTTATATTTTTGAGCATCCATGTTATGTTTTATTCGATTCTGGAGCAAGTTATTCCTTTATTTCTGAGCATTTCTTTGATTTACTATACTTGCCTTCAATTGTATTTTGTGTTTCTCTTTCTATTATTTTATTGGTTGGAGATAATATGATAGTCAGTTGATTGTGTTTCTGTGAAATTAAGAATTTTGGTAAGAAGAGGAAATTTAATTTGATTTTTATTATCTATTTCTACAGAATGTTTTTTTGAATATGAATTGGTTGAGTCAGTATGGGGCTCAAATTAATTACTTGAAGAAGTGAGTTATGTTATTTATGGACAGTGAGAGCTATGTATTTTAGTGAGTTTGAGGTATTTTATCCTGTTTGATCTCTATATTGGAAGCAGATAAATTATGGAAGAAGAATTGTATGATATTTTTGGCATTAGTTTAGAATATGAGTATAGATGCTGGTTCTGTCTCTAACATCCTAGTAGTGCAATATTTTTGAGATATATTTCCTGATGAGCTAATTAATTTACCTCCAAATAGAGACTTGGAGTTTTGTATTGACATATTTTTATGCATGACCCTGATATCTAAAGCTCTATATAGGATTGCACCAAATGAGCTTCAAAAATTTAGGTTCAACTTCATGAGTTGGTTGACAGGGGATTTGGTTGTCGTAGTGTTTCTCCCTTGAGAGCACTTGTTCTATTTGTTAAGAAAAAGAACAATACGATGCGTATGTATATTGACTATAGAGAGTTGAATAAAGTTATTATCAAGAATAAGTATCCATTACCACAGATTGATGATATATTCGATTAGCTTGTTGGATCTTCTATATTCTCAAAGATTAATCTACGATCATGTTAATATCTGGTAAAGGTGAGAGAGGCTGATGTAATGAAGATATCTTTCAGTAATCGATATGGATACTATGAGTTTTTGGTCATGCCATTTGGGGTGCTAATGCACTAGCTATGTTTTATAGATCTGATGAATAGAGGATTTAAATATTATATGGATTAATTTATGATTGTTTTCATATATGACTACATTTGGGGTGACTTATAATCATTCAGCCTTCTTTAGAAGAAAAGATTCATGAAACTCAAAAATTAGATGCAGAATATTCGAAGTTAATTAATCAGATCATATATAGTAAGATATTTAAACTACGAGTTTCTTATTCTGGTGTTATTTTCTATAATGATAGACTTTGGATTTTTATTTTTGGAGATATGAGGTAGGAGATTATATATGAGACTCATTATTCAGGCTATACTATTCATCTAGGAAGTAGCAAGATGCACGAAGATTTGAAGGGCATGTTTTGGTGGTCTGGATTGAAGAATGACATAACAAAATTTGTATTGAAATCCAAGGCCTGACATCTAATAAATGCATAGCATCAGCGACCAGGAGTTCTTCTACAATCATTGCCTATTCCAAAGTGAAAATGGGAAGATGTAACAATGGATTTTGCTATGAATTTTCCTAGATTAAGGCAGGGGCATAATGCTATTTGGATTGTTGGCGGTCGACTGATAAAACATGCCCATTTCATTCTAATTCGACATACTAATTTGGTGGACATGTTAGCACAAATATATGTTAAAGATATTATCAGGTTGCATGGTGTGCCAAAAGGTGATTGTATCTAATCGGGATGACAGGTTTACCGCTAGATTATGGAGAGGTATTCATTAGGGACTAGGTACGAAGTTGCACTTTAGTACGACTTTTCATCCACAAATAGACGAATAGTTTGAAAGGAATATTTAGATAATGGAGGATCTTCTGAGGTTATATATTTTGGATTTTGGGGGTAGTTGGGAGGATTATATCTCATTAATAGAATTTGCATATAACAATATTTATTAGTCCAACATAGTTATGTATCCTTGTGAAGCTCTGTACAATATGAAATATAGGACTCCTTTGACTTTGACAGAGGTGGGAGACAAACAGGTGATAGGTTCTGCCTTTATGGATGATACTACAACAAAGATCCTTTTGATTAGAGAAAGATTAAAATCTGTAAAGGATATGTAAGAGAAGTACTACAATCAGAAATATAGGTTGGTTGAGTTTTAGATTGGAGACCTAGTTTATGTCAAAGTCATCCCTATGAAAGGTGTTAGTATATTTAGAAAAATCAGCAAGCTTGGTTCAAGATCATATTATTACATGATCATATGTCTGATATACATAATGTATTTCATGTATCATCTTTGAGAAAGTGGAAGTCTGATTATAGGAAGAGATTATCTATTGAGAATATTGAAATTCGTCCGAATCTATAATATAGGGAAAAGCCCGAAAGGAGTTTAGCATATGATAAAAAAACTGAGATATAAATAGATTATTATGGCTTAAGTACAGTGGAAACACATGACCGCTAGAGAGGCTACTTGAGAGAAGGAATCTAATATGAAGTAGCTGTATCTAAATTTATTCTAACTCATTCTGATTTGTGAATGTCGAGGATCGCATTTTTTTTAAGGTTGGCATATTATGAAACCCTTAAAAATTATAAAATTATTTTGTTGACCTAGAGAAGTTCAATTCACAAATCATCTTCGCCAGAATATTTATAGTGTTGTGTTTTAATTTTTTCATAATTTTTGGACACTATCAAAATTTCTTAAAAAAATGGCACACGTCGGTACAAGTAGGATTTTTAGAACTGTTATAACAGCCCAAACTCTTAACTATCAAGATATTGTCCGCTTTAGCCTAAAAACCTCATGGTTTTATCCTATTGATGTAACTATCCAGTAGGTCACCCATCCTAGAATTACTCTGAGATGAGCACGCTTAACTGCAGAGTTTCTTATAAAAATTATAACCATTACACCAAAAGGTGCCTCAGTGTTTAAGAGCTAG
>NW_021318880.1:19080-23199 GCF_001605985.2 Dendrobium catenatum
TTTCTTTTACTTAAGGAATTTCACAACCGTTAGGTGTTCGTTTTGCAAATCGATTTCACCAGAATTTTCTAAATAAAATTAGGTAATTTATGAATTTTTTTTTTTATAAATTTTGGAATCCTTAAAAGAATTTTTAAAAAATTTCTATTGAAAAGTAATTATTATATATTTTTAACTAAAAATTTGTAAAATATCTAAAGTTATAATACTTTATTAAATGCCATTACCACGTTAGTTTCTCCAAATCTCCAAACAGAGACTTTGCTTAAGGAATTAAGGGAAAATGAGAGGAGAGAGATAGAGAAAATTCTGATTTTGGAGGTCTTAGAGCTCTTTTCGTCCGTCGGCCCAGTTAGAAAACTTATTTGTCTCGAGGTAAGTCACATTATGTTCATCTCAATTTTCAAAAATACAAAAATTTTGATAAATTTGTTGATTAAAATTTTGTATCAGCTAGCGAAAAATATGGATAACTTTGCACAGATAAAACTTTCACCGCGTAACTTTTTATATATTATAGATATTACAATTATGCACATTTTGAATATTTTCTAGAAACTTTACAACAAAATTTTGAAATTTGTCGAATTTTTATTGAATATAAAATTATTTGGATGTTAAAAAATAGTGGTGTAGTACGATAAAAATCATAAAATATCATTTTATACGATCCCTGGTAATTTCATAATTTTTTGAAAATATGTATTTTTTGTCTATTTGAATTTGTTTTTGTCTACCATTATATAACACTGTGAAATTTTAATATATGCTTAATTATTCTTTAATTATTATGATGTGATAATATATGTGCATATGTGATTAAATGTATAACTGTTATGAGCCATAAGGGGCCAGAATCCTTTAGATCATATATGTGTTAGGAAATTACTGAGAGCTATAAGGGATCAGAATCCTTTGATATTCTATCTAGGTCTGAAAAATGTGATATGAACTATTTAGTTATATAAATTTTAATTTATTTATTTGTTCAATATTATTATTTAAATTAGGGAATAACTGTTATGCATTTATTATATTTCTCAATATAATGATTTATTTAAACTATATTTAATTGCTTTTAAAGATTCAACAAAATATTTAATAAAATACTATTAAAAATTTAAATAGATTTTTGCGGCTTGCTGGGCTGTTCTATCTCACTATCATTTTGCTTTTGATTTTTAGGATTTATGAAGGGGAATTCAAGCATATTGTGAACTAGCGTTTCAAGATCAGATTTGAGGTCATAAGTATTTCACTATTTTGATTTTTGTACAATTATGACTAGTCAAATTTTTAGTTATGTAGATCTTGTATATAGCATTATAGCCATGTATTGTAGTGTAGATGTTTAATAAAAGAAACTTGGTATATGAATTTATTTTCAATATTTGAATATTTTAGTAGCTTTATACTTTTTTATTATTTTAATGAATATTGGTAGAAAATCTAAAATAATTCTAAAATTAGATCTTGGGATTTATTTGTCATAGCTCAACATTATAGGACATGTCCTGACCTGATTGGGTTTGTGACAATAATACAAGTAAAACTTATGAAATAATGCATACATTCAACTGAAATAAAAAATTGCATTATATTTGGTGCTATAATACCAATGAATGATGATCAATATTTCCTTCTTATACATAATAATATGCAATTTATATCCTTTTTTTCATAAAATATTCAATTGTTTGATAAATTTTGTTAAAAAAAATTTAGCCATATTGATTACTTTCAAGTTAGGGATACACCTCCTAAAAATGAATAATAAATTAAATAAACTACCGATGATCTTAAAGAAATCAACTTAGGTACCAAAAAAAACCCTTATTTGACCTTCATAAGACCTTATTGGATGAGGATGGTGCATTTGAGTTGGTTATGATGCTTTCATAATCTAAGGAATATTTTTCCTAGAGTTATAATGAAATTCATTAACAATCTTTTGCTACAATAATCCATAAACTTGAAATACAACATGAAATTTTTTTTTTCATTAAGTAAGCCCCTTAATGCATGTGTTTAGGAATTGAATAGTAAGTTATAACAAAATTTAAGAAATTGATCGATAAAAGCTGGCTTTGCTTGAGAAGAGAAACATCCCTTTTTTATTGGCTAGAATCATATAAGTTAAGAAGAAAAAGTTCAAATTCATATGTACATCGACAATAGGTATCTAGATAACGCTTATCCCATTGATGAGTTTCCATTATCCATACCAAAGCATATGGTGCACATAGCTTCATCGCGTTCAATTTTTTTTCTTCATAGATGACTCATATAGTTACAACTAAAATAAAATAGCCCCTAATAATGAAAATTTTACTACACTCAAAACCTCTATTTGGATTTACTATTACAAGGTCATGTCTTTTGATCTGAAGAATACTAGTGTGACTTATTAGCAAGCTATGATCAAAATTTTGGATACACTAATCCATAATAAAGTGGAACATTATGTTAATGATCTTGTTGTTAAGTGCAAGGAAATATTTTTTATGTTTTGAGAATAATTTTTAAATGATTATGATGCTATGATCTAAAGATGAACCTTCTAAACTATGCCTATATGCTAACTTCAAGGAAGTTTATATACTTCTTAACGAGCCATTGTGAAATTAAAATTGATCTAAAAAAAATAAAGTCTTATAATTGTAGGCAACTAAGATTCTTACGCATTTGGAATCTTTCTAATGCAAATTGGCATATCTAAGAGTTTCTTTATGAACCTATCTATAAGGTGTTAGCCATTTGCTACTTTATTAAAGATAGGAGCCCAATAAAATTGGTATGAAAAATGTTAAAAATATTTTAATAATGATAAATATTAAAAAGCTTTTAATAACATAAAGTAGTATTTGATGTCACCTCTAATTTTAGTTATACATATTCAAGGAAAGCCATTCATTTATTATATTATTGCTTTGCATGAATCTCTTAATAGTGCACTCCACAGCCTAAGTCATTGATAAAATCCCACATAAATAATTATTCACCTATTAAGAAATATTATTTAGCCTTGATTTTTTCTACATATAAGTTAAGACACTATATGCTTTCTCAAAAGGTGCATTTATCTCAAGAATAAATCCTTCACAATATCTTATGACCCCTTCAATATTATTTTGATTTTTAACATGATATGTGATTTAACGTCAAATTGACATAATGTCAATACATTTTCATACTATGAAAGGTCAGGCCTTGACTAATTTATTAATAGCACACTCAATCCCTATAGAGTCCCCTCTAAATGATAATCTTCTATGTAAGAATAATACGAGTTTAGAAGGGCAAGAAAGTTCTACTTGGGATTTCCTATAGATCTATATTAATAAAAGTTAATGTTGCATTATTCTTTGTAAATTCAAAAATAAAAAAAAAAGAAAATTATGATATTTTTACTATTTATCAGAACCTTGTATAAATAATGAATCTAAATACAAAGCTTTGATAAATAGGCTAGAATTAGAAACTTTAAGAGACATTAAAAAAATTAAGATCATTAAAGATTCACAACTAATTATTAACCAATTTCTTATAATTTACAATGTCTTCAAACAAAATTTATTACCATATTATCAATCACTTTTATGCTTTCCAAGAAGATTCATATCATGACTTTGTTTAGAATTTTCATGGGAGAAATTCCACAACGGATGGCTTAGTAAAGCTTACCAAGGAACACACTTGTCTATAAAAATAAACCATCCCTTGGAGCATATATCCACCACGTTTTATCTCCTATAAATCTATATTAATCAAGAAATTAACACCTAACTGTGAGATTGCTCTTCCTATAAATGATGAAGGAATTGATTAGAGATAAACCACTATTGACTATTTATATGAGGGCATACTCCCTTAAGACAAATTAACTATTGCTTTAATTAGTAACAGAGCTCTCTCATACACTTTATTAATAACATTTTGTAATGAGGTTGTTTGATCGAATGTGGTTATGTTATCCTGATGAACACAAAATCAAAACCTTATGACAGTGATACATACTAGATTATGTGGTGCTCACTAATCCGGCTCGAATATAAAAATAAAAATTAAAAGACTAGGATATTATTATCCTTTAATTATTAATGATTACTTGGACATTAC
>NW_021318880.1:23299-47613 GCF_001605985.2 Dendrobium catenatum
TTTCTTTAGGAGTTTGATTTAAAATAGGAGAGTCATCAATTTGCATTTGAGATTCATGGTCAATCATCAAGACAGAAGTAGAAGGATGTTTTTTATTCATCTTTTGACCCTTCACCTTTGATGGGGCAAAGTAAAAGTCAGATAACAAAAGAGGGGAAAGGGTTTTAACACCACCATCCGCCATTTTAATACATCTTTCATCCACACACTTCCTCTCTACAAAATCAAATTTCTTTTCTTTTATATTTTTCTCAGTAGTTCCTATGACTACTGGAGAGGGAAGTGGCTCAACATCCTTCTGCGAAGCGTCCAGGTCAACCTTCCATACCGGGGCCCGGGCTATCGTAGTCAGCTGTTGAGAAAGACGAAAAGACTTGTTAATCGACTTTTTAAATGCCCGGGACAAAGCAATGTCCCAACCATCTTCAATAGGAAGAGAAGAATTAAGGAGATTACCAGAGATATATTTAACTGAAGCCTTTTCTGGATCAACCAAGTACTTTTTAGGAATTATAATATTACCTTGAATGTAGTTCCTCTCAAGCCAATCTTTGAACACAACATAGTCCTCAAGTGGGTGACTAAGCATCCGATGGTATGGATAATACTTAGGATCATCTTTCTTAGCCTCATCCTCGGGTCTCCTAGCCTCTGGCAACTGAAAATCAGGTTTCTTTAACAAGCTCTTGAAGATCTTCTTAACTGACTCCCTTTTAAATGGATAAGGCTTTGCCAATCTCTCTCTAAAAGGGATGAAGTTAGGATCTCTAGTATGTTGAGGAACTATCTGAAAGGGCTGCTTCTGAGCTGGCTGTGGCGGTGGTGGTGGAGGAACAATGGGCTGACTAGTCATTGGCCTTTTTCCCTTGTCAACTGCTGACACTACTGCCTTCTTCCTGCAATCGTAGCGGGTGTATTGAAAAGTTCAAAGGTCATAAAAAATGCATAAGGAATATAGTTGACACAAGCACATATACAAACAATCATGCAGTTGTAGTAGAGTCATAACACACCCAATCTATTATCCACAAGCAAGATACAGAGTGACTATATCAAGTGTAAGTGCTTATGAGTCATAGTAGGGAAACTCACTATGCATGCAATAAGCTATCTACGAACATCCATAAATATGAAGCAAAAGATTCGTTAGTGCACTGCAATCCACCTACAAAAACCAACATATAGTGCACAACAATCTACCTGTACAAAGCATCAAACAACTCAATCCACAAGCTGCAACGCCATACCACCAAATCTACAATATTCATGCAAGCTGACAGAAGGCATTTATAAATATTCCATGAATACCATCGCACATGCACCTTAACATGTATGCGCATAGGTACACTAAAGGGGTAAATATAATCAATACCCACATGGGCCTCGACGAGCGTGTTTTGAATACACACATGACGCCTAGGATGTTGTGCGGGTTAATAAATTTGAACCTGATCCTCCCAAGTAGGTAAAAAGGAGTCGATAGGGTTTGATTATAA
The DNA here is from genome assembly GCF_001605985.2 of Dendrobium catenatum. NCBI lineage: Eukaryota > Viridiplantae > Streptophyta > Magnoliopsida > Asparagales > Orchidaceae > Dendrobium > Dendrobium catenatum. The sequence goes on from NW_021318880.1 coordinate 24,796, forward strand.
AATTCCCCCAAAAACTCGCATGAGCCCCGTCGAGCATATTTTGAATACACATGACGCATAGGGATGTTGCGCGGGTCAACAAACTTAAACCCGATCATCCCAAATAGGTAAAAAGGAGTCGATAGGGTTTAATTATAAAATGCCCCCAAAAACCTGCATGCGCCCTGACGAGTGTGTTATTGGTACACACGTGATGACTAGGAATGTTGCTCGGGTCAATAAGTGAATTCAACTTTGAACCCCATCCTTCTATGCGGATCAAAAGGAGTTGACAGGGTTCGAACCATCAAATAAATATATAGTTGTGATGATCGATATATTTATTTTAATACATTCATATTAGGCCTTTAAGGCATATAATCTAGAGAATTCACTAATAAGGCACAAAGCCTACGAGAAACCTGATCTTAGGTCAAGAGCTTGGTCGAGATGGTAAGGTTCAGTCCATAAATGAAAATGACCCTAAAGTCACCCCGATTATGTCCGTGATGAATATTTATCTCAATTAGACGGGTTCACAAATACTTGCAAACGCCATCCCAAAACTCCACAAATCCAAAACTCCAAAATTCTCAAAATCCTAAAAATCCTAAATATTTAAAGTTGAAATAAATCCATCAAATCACTTAAAGTAAAATCCATCCACCCTCCCCAATAGTTTTTCGGGGTGGATAAATTAAAATTTACTTCATGTCATATAGAGCTAAATTCCTAGTCAAAAATATCACTAGAATTCATTCTCAAATAATCTCCTGCTAGTAAGGACATGATACATGTCCTCTAACATGCAGTTTTGCCACCAAATGGCTCCGTCGGATAAATGATTATGACTCAAGACCCTCTAAACCAAGTGGTTTTTCTGCCAAATGGCACAACAAAATACCGGTTATGGTCAGAGCCAATATGCTCCTTAATGGCAGCAAATCCTTAAGATATGAATCAATAGGATATAATCTATAGGGCACAAAGCCCTTTATTAGCTATGGTGGATTCAAATTTATCTCCTTAGGCAAACATTACCCCAAGTCTACAAGGTTCCCTTGGACGAAGTAACCCATTTCTGCCGATAAGGGTCCTTCTATCAGGTTTGGTCTATTACCTCTTCTGACTGAGTAGACCATAGACCATGATGGCCTAGGATGACAGAACCATGGGATCTTGATCGGGTCCATCATCCATTCCCCTACCATCCACTTTAGGTGCGAGGTGATGAAATTTCTAATTTTAAATATCAAACTTTCTCAAATATATCAACCCAAATCTTCAAATTCCCAAATCCAACCTATGATGCTACTATATGCCGGATAACACATATTATCTACGTAACTGATTGACGATTAGCCTTAATCAAAAGTTCTCTCTCATTAATGGGAGGGGTAATTAACTATAGGGGCTTGCGCCTATTAGAAACTAGAATTATGATCATAAAGTCCTCGCAAAATGAGGGCTAAATCTCTGGGTAGTGTCTTATCTATAAATCCATCTACCTTCTAAAATTTACCCCAAAACTTAATTCCATTAAAACTCCCTCGCACAAGAAAAAGTAAACAGGGGCCAGAGTCCAGGGCTAAATTTTTGGAGCCCACAGATTTCTGACGACTATGCTGAGGATTAGTTTCTCTTTCCATCTTTGGCAAGTATCTCAATGCTATAGTAGCAGCCATATTGATTCGTACTTAAAATTTTGAATATTCTTAGAAATAATCATTCAATTTAAAGTTTTCTAAAATGATCATTCATATATTCATTGAGAAAATGTACTTCATGGGATTTTTAAATTTGTATCATTTTGAAGTTGCTTGCTAATGTTATCCTCTTTTATTTTATATTCTATGTAAGTCTCTACACTTTAAAAGTGTGGGGTGATGTATCAGATTCTGATTACTAACCCTTACCTTTCATTCATGCAAATGGATCTACAGAATATCCTGATAACCGTCCAGCTGGGATGAGGAGCAAGGATTCAGCTGGCAAATACTATTATTGAAAGTGGAAATATCGAGGCTACCATCCAGTATTTTTAGTGTTCACTTCCCTATAATTATTGCAAAGACTGTCGCAATTCCTGCAAATGGGAGGAATGCTGAGAGGTCTGCTAAGAGACTCAATGCTGATGAAGCTCCCACCCATCATGTGCATCTGCCGGCACAACGACCTATTGCTAAAAATTCTTGTAAGAGTATTTCTATATTCGAGAAGCTATCACAGCCTGAGGCCCTGACCACCAGGAGGATTGTGAATGGTGGAAAAGTCTCTATGGTGAGTATAAATACCACACCCCTATCAATCGAGTTATCTGCACCTGAGAAATATGATGTTGAATCCTCCTCGTCTTGAGGAAGGCTTACAAGGAGGCAAAGAAGGAAGATGAATGTTGAACTCCAAGCTCAGCAATATTTGGTACCTATCCACCCTTTAAACCTACCTGCCCAAGAGTCTGAAGCTACCATTCCAAGTTAAAATGGGTTCGCGAACCTGAAGTGAGTAAAGAGAAATAGCTCTATTGGAGAGCTGAAGCAATCTTTTTGGGATCAAAGGCTTGAAGCTCCAATTCCTTCAAGGAAGAAACATCCTGAGACTCTTTTAGCTCGGGTATATAGAGTCCTGAAAATAGTTAAGGAGAAAGGACTGAAGAAAATAAAAGTATCAACAACCCTTGATAACTGAAGCTAGAAGAACTCCACCAATAGAATGCTTGTCTGTTGCATTGAGGAGAAAAGAAAGAAGATATATCCCACGCAGTGAGCATCGGGGCATGACACATGAACCTCAGGTTCACGAATCCGCCGCCAAAAGGTCTCAGTAGAAAGAAAGAGAAATCTATAGGACAAAGCCTCACAGAGAAGATAGAAGAGGAAGAAGAACTGATATAGGCATGACATTTGGAATGGCTTCCCGAATATCCACCACCATCTACAAAAAAATGTCAGAAATGGGTCCCAAAAAAGAACCATAATGACAACGCTACCAACAGTTAACACCTTGGACAATCCTCCAGGGGATCCCGTCACTCTCCATCCCCTCCAAAGGGAGAGACTAACTTCGACCGTATCCCATTGGTCAAAGAAGTCCCCTTGCCTAACCAAGAACTGAAAATCTAGTGGCATAGCCGCTCGGAGATTCGAGTACTAGAAGAAGAAGGAAATATGGAAGGGGGGACAACATTCAAGAAGAAGAATACCTTGAAGGGGATGAAAAAATTGAAGAGAATGTTGAAGAAAATATTGATAAAGTTATGGAGGAAAATTTAGAAGTAGAAATCCAAGATATAAATAACACCTTGGATATGGAAGTGGTCTATATGGTAACACATATATACATTGATGATGGCACCGATTATGATGAAGATGAAGATGATAATTATTGGCAACCACCTCCTAGACAAGTACACCAGTGCCGTCATAGAGAGGGGTCCACCACTGGCAGAGGTGGCCATTCCCAAGAAGAAGAGGAAGTTGAGGAAGTAGAGGAGAATCCCCTTGATGAAGAAAATGCCACACTTGTCGACATGAGAAGGCAGATGAGGCGACAAATGAGAACTAAAGATAGGGAAATATCTTAGTTAAATGAGAAGATGACTGAGATGATGGCTCAAATGGGGGCAATGATATAGATGATGTAGAGAACTTCTACTATTGGTGTCATGCCTAATCCTTGTACTGATCCTCCAAACTTTCAAATGCCTCAAGTCTCAGGAGTATGGGGCACTCCTGAAGGTGGTAAAGAAGTAAATAATATTACCCACCAACCCACTCCATCAAACATTGCAAGTACTTCTGAACTTGTGACTGCTTCACAGATAGAAGGAATTATCACTGAGAAGATCAAGGCCATCATAGCCATTGATCAGGCGGAGAAACTAGTGGGCAAAGGTCATTCGTACCCTACTGAATACAACCAAGTGTCGTATCTGAAAGGATATTATGTGCCAAAGTTTAATACTTTCAATGAAAATAATAATCCCAGGCAGCTCCTGTCACAATTTAAAGCCACCTGTGGGAATACAGAGGGAAACGACGCCCCACACTTTCGTCAATATGTCAGCAGTTTGGCAGCAACCACTTTCGAATGGTATGCTGAACTACCAAACGATTCTATGAAGACCTTCAAAGAATTGGAAACTATATTCGTGAAGAGATTTGCCAGTGCAACAAAGAATATAATAATCGTGGACCTTACTCTAGATAAAAGAAAAAGGGAAGAATCAATTACAAAATACATCACTCGCTGGCGCGACCTTAGTATGAAATATGAGCAACAGATTGAAGAAGAGATGGCCATACAGTTGTTAATGGGCAACATTAATAACAAGATACAACCCTTCCTATGTATGGCTACAATCAATAAATTTCAAGACATGCTAGACAGAGTGGCCAAGTTTGAGAAATTGAACTTGTCGAGATCAAAAAATTATTCTGATAAGCACAAGAAAGCTAAGGCCATAGGTGCTAAAAGGGGTGAGGCTGACTCTACATTCTTCTCTAGAGCTGATAGAGAAAAGCATGTGTTTTATAATGTTGACAAGGACAAGCAGCCAATGTAGTATGAAAAAAAGCCTAAGCAGGCCTACAACCCTCACCCACAACCAAAGCTGATACTCAAGTGCAATAATAAGCCACGAACTTCTCAGGGTGGAGGAGAATGCCTGAGGTAGGCAATAAGAACTGATGATAAAACATTCCAATCCCTCAAATATAAAATGAATAAAGAATATTTATTTAGCAGGGATAGCGTCATCAAGTTGTTTTGATAGGTAGTGAAAGCAGACTTAGAATTCCCATAGTACAAGAGGTCTAAGGAGTCAAAACATGCTGGTGATCTAAACTACTGCCTGTATCCTCAGATACTTAGCCATCCTATTGAAGATTGCTACATCTTCAAGGATTTGATTGACAGAAAATATCGAAAGAGAGAACTCACATTATTTGACAATGTGCTGTCTTACCCAAGAAATGAATCAACTTATGACTTCCTCCGTACCCCCCATTAAAGAAAGAAAAAAAGAAAAAGAGCTAATTCAAGAAGAATAGTGGGAGACTGCAGTCTCTAAGAAGACTATGAAAATGTTGAAATAGCTTGAAGGAGTTCCAGGGGTGAAGTGGAAATCTCCTATGGAGCCTGTATTAAATTTGAAAGCTTTGCATATGACATGATCATCTACTTCTAAACAATTCCCTAACCAAGTTGGCACTTCGAAGCTTGGAAGGGTTAGATCCTCCAAGAAGAATATAAAGTTGAAGAAGCCTAAGGAGAAAAAGATAGCAACTCAAAGTGTTATTGACAGTTTGGATATATATTATCAGACTATAAGGCGACCTATCAAGCTCGCTGACTTTATGGCAGAGCTTAAAATAGATGAAGCTGAAGAAGGTGATGAGGAATCCCTTCCTATATAAGTATGTCAGGTTTTCTCAGTGGTACTAAATATGCCGATAAAAGAATAATACATTGAATAAGTACCATCTGAATCATGTATGAAATGGATTACAGTTCGGAGGAGGACTTGTATTTTCTAGAGGAAGACAAATCAGACCCTGGCATAGCATCTCAAATGGGGCATATATACCTGGGTGGAAACTCTGAATCAACAGATGAGTCCCTAGATGCAACGATGGCTAATTCTGAAGAAAATGCATCATTAAATGACTTTGAAGAAGAGCAAATCAATCAAGTGCTGTTAAGAAGCAGCATGATACTATTACCCCCACTAAAGAAAGGGGTCTCCAATAAAGACAAATATAAAGAAATAGTCATCAATGATGATGTTATTACTAAAGATCCCAAGAAAAAGAATACTTCAGTTAAGGGGATAGATTATAATATTTTATCCCATCTGAGAAAAATTCCAGCACAACTCAGCATATACGATGCCTTAGTAATGTCTAAGGACCTTCAGGAGACTTTTATTCAGGCCCTTAAAGATATGGAAAGATATGAGGCGTATTTTACTAAATGTAATTTAACTGAGATTCTACAAAATCATAATGAACCATTCATTACCTTCTCCAAAGAGGACATAATGCTTGAGACTACATATCATAATTGTCATATGTATGTTACTATAGAAAGTGGTAGACTGGTCATCAGTCGAATCCTGATCGATTCTAGATCTTTCGTAAATCTCATAAGCTTGATAGCACTGAGATCCCTCTACCTTGATATGGAACACCTCGGGCTAGATAAGCTGATGGTACATGATTTCAATAAAAAAGGATAGAAGAGCCTCAGATCATTCATGCTCCCTCTTATATTTAGAGAGCTCCATATAGAAGTTAAATTACATGTGATTAATATGGATACTTCATTCAAGGTGCTACTAGGTCATTTTTTGTTGCATGAATATAGTGTTGTCCCATCAATATTACACCAGTGTATGAAATATCTTAGAGATGGAGAAGAATTCAAGATCTCTGGTGACATTCAACCCTTCAAAGTTTATGAAGCAATAGTTTATGAAGATGCATAGTACTTCATATCAAAGAAGCAAAAGTCTTCGAGTTCTCTCACGGCTAAAGCATCAAACTCAAAGGCTGCAAAGCGACCTAAATAGGAAGGTGAGAAAAACTAGGTGGGGAGAAAGAAAGCAATGCCGACTCTTCCCAAGGCACCGACCATTCCCAAAGAAAAGAAATATGTATCTCACCTAGGGAGTTATATAGATGAAGATGATATCACCCCTACAAAACCTTGAAGAGTATGCCAGTCCACAGACGAATAGAGTAGGGAGGTTGAATTTTTAAATGATGATTATGATTACGACTCTATCAATATGAATACGGTGCTGAAGGTATTCTTTAGAAGAATAAGTAGCATGTCAATCTCAGATAGCATACTCGTAGTCACGCGTATCCCCCTACAACACTTCAAGGAAATCATTTCGCTCGAGGTGCATAAGGTTGAAGAACTTGCCACCCTATATCTGCCTCCCCTTAAAAATGGGGTTGTACCAGGGAATGTACTATATTATTTGGGAATATGTGAATAGGATAATAATGACTGGTGTTATAAGCTCATTGATTCTAAAGAATTTCTACCTAAATGGCTACCTAGGTTCAATACCAAAAATATTTAGAGAACGCTACGAAAGCAAATCAATATTCCTACCACCAAGTGACAACTTTGTATAAGCCTGAGCCTCTGGTATGGAAGAAATCTGTGTCCATTATGACAAAAGGATATAGATGTATATTAGGGTATCAGATACATCAAATGAAAATTCCTCCGAAAAGAGACTTGCTGGGCAATCACATGCATGAAAATTAAATCCGAGGATGATGGTGCAGAAGAGAAATACTAAGCTGATGATATGATGATCAACACATAGAGGTTGAGCCTATGCCAGAAGAACTTGAAGAAGGTGGACTGGTAGCCACTATGGATGAGCTAAAAGAAGTCAACTTGGGAACTAAGGAAGACCCTCGCCCAACCTTCATTAGCTTCCTTCTACTAGAAGAGCAAATAGAAGAAATAAAAGAACTTCTCTATGAATTCATGAACTACTTTGCATAGGCATATGCCGAGATGCCTGGCTTATCCCCTGATGTAGCAGTTCACAGATTAGCAATCAAACTGGATGTAGCACTTGTCAAACAAGCTCCAAGGAGAATAAGATTAGAAATTGAAGAACAGGTGATTGCTGAAACAAAGAAGCTTATAGAGGATGGCTTCATTTGAGAAGAAACGTATACCGATTGGATTGCCAATATTGTCCCTATAAAGAAGAAGAATTGATAGATTTTAATCTATATCGACTTTCGGGACCTCAATAAAGCATGCCCAAAAGACGATTTTCTGCTTCTTGTATCAGAACTATTAGTATATAACACATCCAACTACGACATGTTCTCATTTATGGATGGATCATCAAGATACAATCAAATCAAGATGGTACCCAAAAATGGAAAGCATATATCATTAAGGACACCCATTGAGATATTTTGCTACACTATTATGCCCTTTGTCCTGAAGAATACTAGTGCCATCTATCAGCAGGGGATGACTCATATATTTGATGGTTTGATATATCAGAAGGTCGAGTGCTATGTAGATGACCTTGTTATTAAAAGTCTAGATCGAAAAGATCACTTAAAAGATCTCATAATCGTATTTGACAGGATCAGAAAATATGATCTAAAAATGAACCCCCTCAAATGCACCTTCGGGGTCTCCTCCAAAAAATTTTTGGGGTACGTTATTCATCATCGAAGAATTAAGATTGATCCTAAAAAAATCAAAGTGATCACAGAGATTCCACCACCAAGGAACCTTCGACAGCTCCGCTCCTTAAGAGGATAACTGGCTTTCATTCGGAATTCAAATCGAATATATCGGGTAGGTGCCAGGCATTTTCAAAATTAATGAAGAAGGATGTTCATTTCAAATGGGAAGCAGAGTGCCAAGAAGCATTTGATAGCATCAAAATGTATCTATTGAACCCACCCATTCTTGCAGCGCCAATTCAGGGGAAGCCTCTTATACTGTACACGACAGCACTTGAAGAGTTCCTCAGAGCATTATTTGCCCAGAATAATGAAGAAGGCAAAGAAAATGCGCTCTACTACATCCGTCGAAGGTTGATTGGAGCATAAAGCCATTATTCTCCTATTAAAAAGCATTATTTATCGTTAATTTTTGCAGTTCAAAAACTTTACCACTATATGCTTTCTTACAGAATCACCCAAATTTCATAGATCGATCCGTTGAAGTTCTTGATGATAAGACCAGTATTGACAGGTATTCTAGCCAAGTGGGCAGCACTATTACTGCAGTTTGATATCATATACATGCCACAAAAGGCGGTGAAAGGATAAGCCTTGGCAGATTTTCTTGCCGCACATCCTATCCCGGTAGACTCTTCACTAAATGATGATTTGCCTGATGAGCAAATTATGCTGGTTGAAGAAGATGAAAAGCAACCATTATGGGAGATGAACTTTACTGGGGCATCATCAATTAAACTTGGCCGACCTCCAAAAATTGCAAGAGCCCAAGCCGGTATCAGTCTTGTTCTCATACCACCTGAAAGAGGCATAATGAGGTTTTTATTCAGTTTAACTGAACCCCGGACCAACAATGAAGCCGAGTATGAAGCTCTAATAGTTGGATAGGAGATCACAATTGATGTCAAAATTCAAAATCTTCAAATCTTCGGTGACTCTAAACTAGTGATAAATCAAGTCTTAGGCATTTATAAGATTTGTAAGGTTGAGTTGGCTCATTACCAGCGGCAGACCCTTGAGCTCCTAAAGTAGGTACGGAATGTTAAAATTGTTTAAATTCCCTAAGGAAAGAATGCCAAAGTAGATTGCTTGGCCAAATTGGCTAAGGAAATGGAAAACACCGGAGTTTACAACCGTCAGATCTTAAAGCCCGCTTTGTTATAATTACTGAAGGCAGAAGGAATTTCAAATTCAAGTCAGTAGGATGAAACCCCAATTTACCCTCAACCTCTCCATCAGATCATTATGAAAAATTATCTGGAAGGATATCATGTGGCCAAGAGACGTATAGCTAGTCAAGCTTCAGAATCATGGTTGTATTGCCTCGATATTGAGGAAGGAGATGATTGGAGGCAACCCTTCATCAATTATTTTAAAGAAAACAAACTCCCAACGAATAAATCCCAAGCTACACAAATTTGAAAAAGAGCATTGCAATATACATTTGTCAATGACACATTATACATATGAGCTTTTGATCAAATATGGCTTAGATGATTAGGGACTAAGGAAGGTGATAAAGTAGTAGCAAAAGTCCACAAAGGACTCTATGGTGCACATCAGTCATGTCCCAAAATGACCGTTAAAATCAAGAGAATGGATTATTATTGGCCAACCATGGTGAGCGATTATATTGACCATGCTAAGAGGTGCCATGAATGTCAAATCCACTGTGATGTTATACATCAGCCTCCAAATCCACTACACCCAACAGTAGCATCCTGGTCATTTGAATGCTGGGGCACTGATATAACTAGGCTAATAGATTCGCCATCATCGACAGAAAATTGCTTCATTCTGGCAGCAACAGACTATTTTTCTAATTTGGCAGAAGCAGCTCCTTTTAGAGAGGTCACACTCGAGCATGTGATTAATTTCTTTATCCATAATCTTGTCTATAGATTTTGTGTACCATGTCGTATAATATCAGACAATGGTATCTCATTCAAGAGTACAAAAATTTATAAATTTGTTGATCGGCACAAGATCGATTGGTGATATTCATCCATATATAATCCAAGGGTAAATGGCTTGACTGAGGCCTTTAACAAAACACTGGTGAAATTGTTAAAGAAGATCCTCACCAAGAATAAGAGAGAGTGACTTACAAAAATGGCAAAATCACTGTGGGCATATCATACAACTTACAAAATGCCAACTAAAGCCACTCCTTATTCACTGGTATTTGAAGTTGAAGCAGTATTGCCGCTAGAAGTTGAACTGCAAACACTCCGTGTAGCTATCCAGAATGACCTCACTCAAGAGTAGAGTGCGCGTTTGAGAATGGAAGAGCTTGATGCACTTAATAAACTCAGGTTACAAGCTCAGCAAAACCTGGAAATCTACTGAGGAAGAATGGTAAAATTCTTTGATCAGATGGTGTGCCCTTAGGCATTTCAAGAAGGGGAATTGGTCTTAGTGTTGAGAAGGTGTGCCAAGGAAGAGCTTATCAGTTAATCGATTTAAACGAATGTAGGCATATGCCGCCGATCAATGATCAAAATTTAAAGCAGTATTATTCATGAAAATTTTATGCCTAATGTACTTTATAATGATCAAAATGTTGTATGCACATTTATCAATACATGCTTACATCAATATTTTGAAATTCTCTTGTATAATAAGAATGCATTTCAAAATCCTCCGTCAGACTGGGAGCATTTTAAATATTTATTCCGGTCAACATCAAGCAGCATGCCGATATCTTTGAATAAATATTTAAAATCTCAAAGATAATACGCATATCCAAATTGTCTCTACGAGACAGGGGGCATTTTAAATATTTATTTGGGTTGACATTGTGCTATGCGTCGAGATCCCTAAATAAATATTTAAAATCTCAAAATTCCAAATTTATTTTACCCTAAAATGTCCCTGTGAGATAGGGGCATTTTAAATATTTATTCGGGTCGATATCACGCTACAGGCTAAGATCCCCGAATAAATATTTAAAATCATCAACATAAATATTCTTTCATATTGAAGAATACAATGATTTCTTTTTCAAAGTATATGTAGGTGATCTTTTAAAAGTTCAAGACACCATCTTCTCCAATGTACCAAGGTTCAAAAGTCAAGAAAGAGACTTTTGTGACTACACACTCCAACAAATTGGGCCAAAACAGCTTGAAGTCTTTCAATAGCTTGAAGCTAAAGGTTCGAATGGGTGTAAAAGGTTGGATCCAATATGCCCAAATATGGTTTGATCGCTGGCAGCTTCGTTTACTCAACACTCCATAAGAATGGCCATAGCAGTGAAACCCCCACTTCGTCAACCCGTTAGTAGGGACTGTAGGAAGAACAAAGGCCAATTTGACTCCACCAGTTCAAGTGATCGTAGTCTGCTAAATTCTCCTAATTGATCGGAAAATCAAAGCTCCAATGGGAAGGAGGAATCTTGAGCAACTATCGAATGTTTGTATGCTCTAAATGTTCAACCACAAAGGATGACTCCAAAATCTACCAAATTCAATAAAATTAGCATTGGGAAGTGCATTTCCCATAGCTCAAGTCTGAAGCCTGAATGGGTGTAAGAGGTCGGATCCAACACGCCCAAATATGGCCGGATCGCTGGCAACTCCATCTACTCAATATGCCATAAGAAAGGCCGTAGTAATGGAACCCCCATGTCAGCAACCAAAGGATGAAGAGCTATCAAATCCTAGCTCGCCCAATCTGATAAACTCAAGTGACTCAGATGAAAGTCTCCTCAAATGGTTAAGGATCAAGATACTACCCATATTTGGAACTATCAACCGAATCCAAAACTTGCAAATCCATCAACAAATCAGCAAAGTATCAAGCTAGGATCGAAGGAATCTTTCTTCAATAAGTTTATCAAAGCACAATGCAAAGGATCGAAGAAACTATCCTAAAGTTTACAAAAAGCTTAAGGTTGAAATAAAAGGATTCCGCATCAATAAGTTTGTTATGCACAAAGCTCTGAACCGATGACTTCTTTCCACATACATGATATAAACCTAAAGAGTTTAGGTCACTGATTTCTACCCCTTCATCAAGCCCGCCAAAGCTACAAGTAAAGGGTAGAAGGCATACAAATCTTTTGAAAAGTCAGTAAAGAAAAATCAGACAACCGTTCACCAAGTTCAACATTCAGAGCATTAAGAAAAAGGTTCAAAATCTTAGGACTCATGCCAAAGCCCCAGAATGAGCACCCTATATGACATCTATAAATGTCCCTAAAGATTGGGGGTATTTTTAAATATTTATTTGGGTTGAGATCCCCAAATAAAAATTTAAACAACTTTTTAAGATATGACTAGAGGAGAAAATAATATAGAAGATCCCCCATAAACTGAGTATGCTATCAATGTAAATAATTTTTTGAGAAAGATACAATTCATTTTGGAAGCATCAAAGTTCTACCATAGGATGAATCTACAAAGCTCGGATAAATTTTGAACAACGCTTATGTGTATACGATAGAAGTATCACATCCATACATGATTGTGGCAAAAAAGAGTATTGAGTATATACAAAAATGCTAAACAAAGATGATAGTGGTGCAAAGGATGATTTTAAGGAGAAAATGCTACTTAATAAAGTCAAGCTACGATAACACCGTAGGGATCTAAGTATGAAGTACTATATCTCTACCCTGTAGATCTCTACATGACCAAGAGCAAATATATCAGCTATATTGAAGATTACAAATGCATCTAAAGATCTACGAAGAAATAGAGATAAATTTTTGGAGATCCACTAAATGAAAATCTTAGTTTGACATCCAAACAAACTTTTGGAGATCCACTAAACAAAAGTATTAGTGTGACATCGAAGTGAGCTTTTAGAGATCCACTAAATGCAGACCCCAGCGTGACACCCAAAAAATCTTTTGGAGATACACAAAATGAAAATGCCCATATGTGATATCTAAAATAAATACATAGAGATCCACAAGGTCAATCGACATACAAAAAATATGATTCGCTCCATATGCAAACCATATTTGTTGGGGGGCATTTGTTGACCTCTATGCATTATCCAAAAGACAACAAAAACAATTCACTTACCTGTTATACAACTTCGGTATTTACCCCTGCCAAATCCCACAAATCCCGCTCAAGCCCACCGAATCACGGTATATTCGGCATCATTATGGGATCCCTGCTCTAATTCTGTGGTAGCTACTAGAGCATTGCTTTCCAACATTTTTAAAAGCAAACCCAAGCTCCCGTCATTGCTTCTCTCTCCCATTAGCAAACCCCTCACGACTCCCATATCAAAATCCCCTCTTTGCTGCTCCGATGCCTCTCACCATAGAAATCAAATTGAGAGAGAGAGAGAGAGAGAGAGAGAGAGAGAGAGAGAGAGAAAGAAAGATTCTCCTTACCTCAGACTTAGTCGAAGCCCCCATAGTCGCCTCCTCTAATTGAGATTCCTCCTCCATTCTCGTTAGCTACCCCAACTGAACACCATCCCATCTCCTCTTTATCGTAGGCTGAACGAAAGCCACAATCCAAACTTCCCTCACGATCTCCTCCTCTTGCTGAGACCCTATAACCGACCGAACTTCAATCACCCCTACCTGCAGCCTTGCCCGATCCAACCCCTTAGCTGAAATCCCTCTCCACTTAAAACCTAACCTTCTAAGCCCAACTCACTCACTCACCCCAACTCACTCCACTCACTTCAACTCACTCAACCCAACTCAAATCCCTAGCTTAATCAAGGTGTCTCTCTCTCTCCCTCACTTTAATGTTTTAATGCTAAGTACATTTAACATTAATATTAATATTAATGCTAATATTAATATTAATGTTAATATTATTATATTATCATTATTTTCATAATAATAATAATAATAATAATATAATTTCTATAATTTTAAGAAAATCCTTCTCTCATGGCTTGCAACGGGCCGGCAAACCCCCTATACGCTCATGTAGCGTAGTAGGGAGGGAAACCAGCGCGGTGCTTGCGATGACTTAAAATTCTTCTTCAATGCTAGCGACGAGTCGGTAAACCCCCTACGTGCTCATGTAGTATAGTAGAGAGGGAAACTGGTGCAGCACTTGTGGTGAGGGGGATAATATATATATATATAATAAGTACCCCCGAATACTCATGTAGTATAGAGGGGGGAAATTTGTACTCTTTTTTTTCAAAATGTGCTCGGAACCCTTAAAAGATCACGTAGCAGACGGGGATTTTTAAAAATAATATGCAACTATGGTGTCATTTGACACATACCTGAAGCGCTCACGTAGCGTCGAGGGGAAGGCTGCCTCTTGATTTTTCCCCTAAATGAGGGAGACGCCGGGAGGCTGCCAATTTTTTTTTGAAAAAGGACGACTTGAACAAAAAAATGAGCTCAAACTTGTATTTGGACACAAATGAATTATAAAAGACTTCAATCAATTGTGAACTCAATTTGAACTTAATTGAAATGAGAACTTGACTCAATCTTTTATTTAGACAAGAATTGAACTAAAGTGAACTTGCAAAATGAAAAAGGACATGAATTGAACATGTGAACTCAAGAAAATACTTGAGTTGGGCTACAAAGAACATGAATTTGAATTCGGACTCAGATTTGAACAGAATTTGAACAACATTTGGACAGCAGGAGACATATAACTTGAGCTTGTTACTTGAACTTAAGCAAGAACTTGATTTAGACAACTAGACTTGAACTTTCAGGACCACATGGAACTGAACTTTAGAATTGAAAAACATAAGATAAAAACAAAATTACTAAAATCAAAGTGATAATGTTGATCAACTATAAGCAAGAAAATACATAAAATCCTCAGTGAACATTGCAAGTCATCGATAAATGGTGGTAACTAGTATGCAACACTCACAATATTTATGCTAATGGAAAGGATTGGATAATTACAACAAGTATAAAGATATGCATGCACATGGGTAACATGCAAGTGATGAGCTCATAATTGAGTACATGTAAATAAACATAGAATTTATATTGAATGATAAAGGATTTTTAATATGGCATGCTTGCAATCAACATGGCAAAGTCTTCAATCAACATCAAGATACTATCATGTCAACAAAGATCCAAACTAAATACAAAGGAATACATATGGAATTTGTAGTGAAAAGGAAGACTTGCAATGACTATAGAATCTACAAACATCATTTACTCACAAATGATGATGAATACTCGTGCAATCAAATGTACTCAAGCTTGTAAGCAATGAAATTTATAAGTGCAAGTAAGAAGATTGTAGTAATCTTTTCTATTTAAGAGCACTAACAAAGGGATATAAATGGTATAAGATAATACAACTTATCCACAAATAACCATAGAAGACCCATCACACAAGATACATACAATCGATCTATGAATGAAAATATACATTCCACATTCAAACAATGATGGTAAGAAAGTTGTAAGAATGGTGCACATGCAATGTTGCATACAACAGTCTCTTAGAACTTGCTGGCAATTACAAAAGAGCCATTATAGGAATATTAGCAGTAAGCAGCGATGGGTGATGGATGCTACATCATCCCTGCAATCAACCACCGTTCAGTGCCAGGTAAATACATTGATTTCCCCATAATCAAAGGTGGCTGATATGCAATAAATACAAACACATGTGGAAATTCTTATAAGCCGTTGCAGAGGACCGATCATAAGCTCAACATGTATGCAAATAAGTATAAGAAGAATGGTGGTAAAGATAGCATGTCCTTAGAACATTTTGGGTACATACTAATTATCGTGGCAAAGGCATTATAACACCTCCATGAGCAACAATTGTCCAACATCCGTCAAACACATCAGCCCTCTATAAGCAAGGACAAATGATACCTAGTGAAGTAAAATATCTAAGGGGTTGTAGAATACTCGTTATATATACTTCATGCTATTTGAAAGCAGAAGCAAATGATATATGACAAGTATAAGGTATCTACAAGTCATTATAGAAGAGCTGTCGAGCACCCAATGTATCATCTACAAGGTAAATCCAAAAGAAAACTGTACTAGATACGAGCTCTTATAAGATGTTGTAAATGATCTGCAATACATACAAGCTCTCTACTAAGATAGTTGTACACGTAAAATGTCATCTATGGGTAGATACACAAAGACTTTAGTAAATGCAGTATCCTGCTGTCAATTTTAGTCGATGAACGAGTACATCTACCTGCAGCCGAAGCGGGTGTATTGAAAAGATCAATGGTCGTAGCAAATGTAAAAGGAATACAGTTAATACAATTACATATATAAACTATCATGGCAGTTATAGAAGACTCATAACACACCCAGTCTATTGTCCACAAGCAAGATAAAAAGTGACTATACAAGTGCGTGTGCTTATAATTCACAATGGGAAAATTCATTGTGCATACAATAAGATATCTACAAGAATCTATAAATACAAAGCAAGAGATTCGTTAGTGCACTATGATCCATCTATAGAAAGCAACATGTAGTGCACAATAGTCTACCTATACAAAGTAGCAAATAACTCAATCAACAAGCTGCTATGTCATGCCACCGGATTCACAACATTCATTCAAGCAGATAGAAGGCATTTATAAATATTCCAAGAATACCCCCACACATGCACCTTAACTTGTATGCACATAGGTACACTAAATGGGTAAATATAATTAATACCCGCATGGGCCCCTGCGAGCGTGCTTTGTATACACTCGTGACGCCTTGGAATGGTTCATGGGTCAACAAATTTGAACCCAAACCTCCCAAGTAGGTAAAAAGGATTCGATAGGGTTTAATTATAAAATGCCTCAAACACCTATTTGGGCCCCAGCAAGTATATTTTGAATACATATATGACGCCTAGGGAAGCTGTGCGGGTCAACAAATTTAAACCTGATCCTCCCAAGTAGGTAAAAAGGAGTTGATATGGTTTAATTATAAAATGCCTCCAAACACCTGCATGGGCCCCGACGAGTGTTATTTGTATACACGTGACATCTAGGGATGTTGCGCGGGTCAATAAGTGAGTTCAAGTTCAAACCCGACCCTTCCATAATAATCAATATAAGTTGATAGGGTTCAAACCATCAAATAAATATACAGTTGTGGCGACTGATATATTTATTTTATTACATTAATATTAGGCTTTCAAGGCTTATAATCAAGACAATTCACCAAATAAAAACACAATGCCTACGAGAAACTCGATCCTCGGTCAAGAGCTTGGTCGTGTTGATAAGGTTCAGTCCATAAATGAAAATGACCCCAAAGTTACCTCGATGATGTTTGTGTTGAATTTTATCTTAACCGGAGAGGTTAATAAATAATTTTAAATTCTATCCCAAAACTCCATAAATCCAAAACTCTAAAAATCTCAAAATCCAAAATATTTATAATAGAAATAAATCCTTCAAATCACGTAAAGAAAAATCCATCCACCCTCCGTAATAGTTTATCGGGGTGGACAACTTAAAAATTATTTAAGCTCACATGAGCTAAATGCCTAGTTAAAAATATCACTATGATCCATTCTCAAATAAGCTCCTGCCAGTAAGGATGTGGCATGTGTCCTCTAACCGGTAGTTTTTCCACCAAATGGCACCGCAGGATAAAGGGTTTTGACTCGGGGCCCTCTGAACCGAGTGATTTTGCCGCCAAATGGTACCACAAAATATCGGTTATGGCCAGAGCCAATATGCTCCTTAATGGCATCAAATCCTTGAGATATGAATCAATAGGATATGATCGATAGGGCACAAAGCCCTCATTTATTAGCTAAGGTGGATTCAAATTTGTCCCCTTAGGCAAACATTCACACCATGTCTATAAGGTTCCCTTGGACGAAGCAACCCATGGCTGCTGATAAGGATCCTTCTATCAAGTTGGGTCAACTACCTCCTCTAACTAAATAGGCTAAGGACCATGATGTCCTGGGATGACGGAACCATGGGATCTTGATCGGGTCCATCATCTATTTCCCCATCATGCCCTTTAGGTGTAAGGTGATGAAATTTCTAATTTTAAATATCAAACTTTCTCAAAAAACTCAACCCAAATCTTCAAATTCCCAAATCCAACCTATGCTCCTACTATATGTTAGATAACATGTATTATCTATGTATCTGATTGACGACTAGCCTTAATCGAAAGTTCTCTCGTATTAGTGGGAGGGTAATTGACTATAGGGGCTTACACCTATAAGAAACCAGAACTCAGATCATAAAGTCCTCGCAAATTGAGGGCGAAATCTTTGGGTATTGTCTTATCTACAAATCCATCTGCCTTCCAAAATTTACCTTAGAACTTAATTCCGTTAAAACTCCCACGCTGAAGAAAAAGCATACAGCGGGTGGAGGTTAGAGCCAAATATTTGGAGCCCACAGTTAATCATATCGTATGATGAAGATCATACTATTTGATAGGGAAAGATGAAGCATTTTCATCTTGATGATCATCCTTAATAAACTTTAATTTTTTAAACTGATCATACGGTATAATTTTAATTATGCTAGACAATATGTAAAGATGATTTTAAAACATCTTAGCAATCATCTTTTATGATCTCAAGTCAATTGAATTAATTTTATTGTACGCTATTTAGATCGTACTATATGATTAGTATATAGATTTTGAATAATCCATCCAGAGATTATTCCATCATAATGGATGATATCTAATTTTTGAACTAATCATACTATACGATAGTAGATTGTATTGTACGAATTGTTTTAATTGAATTAAAATTTTAGTGTTTTTGGAGACTTTATATAAAAATCTTTTTTTAATTGTCTCAAAGAAAGACTTTTGGTTGTTGAAGGAATTCTGTGAGAGAGTTATGAGATCTTGTAGATTGGATAAGAAGAAGGGGAGTTTTGTGAGAGGGAGAAGTAATGTGAGGGTTTTCACATAGTCGCTCCATGCAAGCATGCACCTTGATTCCTCCACAGGGCTCTAGGAATCTACAAGGGCTGCTCTACCTTTCCCATGAGGGTGAAAAAGGATTATAATGTATTCTACCTTCACTAGGAGGGTTAAATAGCTTCCAAGTTCACTACCTTCATTAAGAGCATGAAAGTTATATGGCTCACCAATAACATGAAAAGGATTCTAGTTCTCTGCCACAATGTGTTGATAGAATTAATTCTTATTAGGGCTTCTCCAACTTGCTGTGGGGGCTAAAAAAGAGATACTAAGATTTATTATAATAGCTATAGAGGACTCTGAGGAGTGGATGTAGGTTATTATTTGAGTGAAAAACTATAAAACTCTAGTGTGCTGATTCTAATATTATTTCCATATTTTAATTTTTTCACTTTACTAAAAGTATGAGATGAACCAAGAGGGGGGGGGGTGAATTGGTATTTTTTGAAATAAATAACAAAGTCTAAATAGGAGTTCTATTTTTTTTTTTTTTTGTAGTTTTAAAAAATAATTTAACTAATTCAAAGTAGAAGCTAGTGATTAAACAAGATTATAATAGCGACGATGAAATTCTAAATCACACAACAAGGTTTTACAATAATATTCTCACCAAGCAGTTATACCAATTATAGGATAAAAAAAGAAAATAAAAAGTAATAAATGGAAAAGCACACAAAAAGATTTATAATGGTTTGGTCACTTAACCTATGTCCACTCCTCGGAGTCCTCCACTACGAGAATTTCACTACTTAAAAATAATTCTCCTTTTGCCTCCATAGAAAGGCAGAGAAACCCTTACAAAAGCTTTGTCAGAGTAACAAACGCTTTGTCACCCTCCCGGTGACGGCAATAACCTCCTCATTTTTCTCCCTCCTGCATAAGGAAGATTACCTTTGAGTGGGTCGACCTCCTTTAAGGTCATTAAGGGCTTCCCCCCTAGAGAGCTTCCATAAGATTTACCTAGGCCATAGGAGGAGAAAGTGTGCAACAGGCAAAGAGCAACTGTGTGATCCCCATACACTCCTTCTCCCTCATAAACTCACCTTCTCCTTCCTCTAATAAGCCCTAAATCCCTTCAACTAGCTCCCTCTCAAGAGTTTTCCCTTCCCTATCATGTTCCTCTCTTTCTTTTCAAAAATACACAAATAATACATAAATATCAGGCTTTAAGAAACCCTCAATTTTTAATTTAGCCATTTTTATTTGTACGATATGATCCAAGATCGTACAATACTATCAGTTCAATGTAGCTTTCATCTTGGTATGAAGGAGTACGAATAGGCAACAATTTTGAACTATATTGTACAGTATGATACAAATATTGTCCAGTATAATGCGGTAAATTTCTTATGTTTGTATAGGAAAAATGTTGGGACTAGAGAAATTCATCTCTATTCATCATATGGTATGATCCAAATCATATAGTATGATCTTTTAAAATCTTCATATCATTCAGTATGATATATACATTATCCAGTACGAATAGTTAAAAAATTAAGTTATCATCTGGTAAGATCTACGGGATGACCAAAAATAGCCTCAATTCATCGTACGGTACAAACAGGGTCATACAGTATGATTACCAATCATTAATTAAACCTTAATTTTAATTAACTAATCACGGGGGTTAAATTGAGAAACTATTCAAATAATCATACATTATGATAGGATTATACAATATAATCAATTAAAAATTTAATGATTTAAAAACTTACTTAAATTAATCTTACAGTTAGGGTTTCAGATTGAAAATGAATCATACAGTATGATGCAGATTATACAATATGATTAGTTCATATAATATAGCCATTTGTGCCCTAGTATATCATACAATATGATTTAAAATTGTATATTATGATCTACAAAAAAAATTCCCTTAAAAAAATTCTCCCCCTATTTGTGTGTTTGGTTACTCAATTTGCTTGCACATTTTATGGCCAGACTCAAGAAAAGAAAAAGAAAAAAAATACAAAGTTACAGATTTCACATCCTATTCTACTCAATCTCGAGTCTTCTAATATCTTGAATAATATGTGCTCTCCCTGAAATCTTAGTACTCATAAACAAGAGCAATATTCAAAATATTCAATAAATAACGAGATAATTCAATCGACATTATTTGACATCATCAAAATCACATTATAGGGTCATGAACTTCAACATTTACTTTTTGTAATTTATTTTCTTGAAAAATTAATGTTGAAAATGTTATTATTGATATTAAGTGTATCTAAATAAATTATCATCATCATTGAGATTATTGCTTTTCATTAGATTCCATATCGGGTGATTAAAATACCTAATTTAAGTTTTTTTTTTAATAAAAAGAATTTTTCTTTGTCTTAAAGATATTTTTAAACAGTCAATTCACCCTCCTCTTTGTGTTCCTAGGGTGGTTCAATGAGGCTTAACACCATCCATTAAACTTTTAGGAGGAAGCCCCTAGTGGCACCATCCTAGCTTCATCGAAATTAATTTATGGCATAGCAAGCCCCTCATGGAACTACCCTAATTAAATATGCTAGAGGTTGAGCAAACCTCTTAGGGCACCAACCTAGAAAAAATAAAATCTACTAGTAGTAGAGCTAGCCTCATCTAGAACCAATCTAGATTTTATTTTGATCCTCTAATATTAGGTGGAAGTCTTTATATATTAGCTTCCTTTCTTTATGATCATCCACTAATGGTGGAGCAAGCCCCTCGTGGCACCATTTTAACTTCATTAAAATTCCCTAGTGGTAGAGTAAGCCTCTCATGGCACTACCATAGTAAAATACATAATGGTTGAGCAAGCCTCTCATGGAACCATCCTAGTATCTGTTGCGACTCAGGATTCCAAATTTATGATTTTGATGAAAACAAATAAAATTGATTAATATTTTATTTCTCCTATTATTTGTAGTGTATATTTATTTGTGTGTTGTCTAATATTTAAGGTACATCATGTACCATTCTTTGAAGATTCAAGGCCCAAGATTGTGTAGAACTGGTTATATTAAAGGAGTCTATAATTTTTATTTCTTGAGTCAAGTCTTGTAATGATGTATGTTAGTTTGTTGACCATGCACACACATAAAGAGAGCAAAAAATGATTTTAAATATTTCAATTTTTTTGTACATCATACGGTACGATCTGCATCATACTGTATGATCAGGTGTAACAAAAATTAATTAAAATATTTTATTTTCCTAAAAAATATATTCTTAAAATATAACTAATCGAACTGTATGAATACCACATCATACTGTACGATCTATTATAATTAGAAAGCCCACCATCCATTAAATTAGGTAAAAATTTGAATTTGAAAAGTTGTTCTAATCGTACTGTATGATCATGATCGTACTATACAATGCTTGAAATATTGCCTAATTTAATCCTATGATTATTCAATCAAAAAGGCTTATTTTTGATATGTTGATCGTGTTGCAAATTCAGTTTCATGGACTATGTTTTGATGATTGGCAAACACTCTTGCTTTTCTTCAACTACCTGTTACTACTGACATTTTCAGGATTCAAAGATCGGATGAAAATCGGAATCAGCTTAAGACTGGGTAGATTAGGGTTGAGTCAGTCTATAATTTTCTTTTTTCTTTCTTGAGTCAATTGTAATTGTTTGAAGTGACTGATGTTAAGTAACCCTACACACACACACACTTAGGAGATTTAGAACGTGTATTTTTACTCACATCGGCCCGAACGATATTTATATCGTCCTGGACGATCGAGTTCAAAACA
>NW_021318880.1:54261-180209 GCF_001605985.2 Dendrobium catenatum
CAAGAGGCATAAAATGGCCCACTAAAAAGCAAGCTCTTCTCTCTTTTCAAATCCCTTAAAAACTTAGAAGTTTTCATGTATCAAAGGCTTGATTTCGATTATTTTGCGATTGTGACAAATTTATTTTGGTCATTATTCTATGAGATATTTTTTCTTAAACAAGTGATGAAGGGATCATATATCTCATATCCAATTGGTTTTCTTTGAGTTAGGTCATTGATTTCAAAAGACAATTCTACCCTAAAAGAAAGTCCGAGATAAGGGTAACCATGATCGGATATTCTACCGTCCTTTGGATTTTAGATGATGTTAACTCATTAACTCACAAGTTTTTTAAAAATCAACTACATGGATGCTACATCATATTATGCCTTGGGTAAAAAAAAGGACTTTGATTTTCTTTCTTTGTTCCCTCCTCCTTTTTTAGATGTCAAAAGGGAGTAGTTTAGAGATGTTTGCTTACACTTTCGATTCCATATTTTACACTGCTATTTTTAAATTTGTCAATGTTTTGCCATCATCAAAAAGGGGGGATTGTTGCAAATTCGGTTTCATGGACTATGTTTTGATGATTGGCAAATACTTTTGCTTTCTTCAACTGCTTGTTACAATACTGACATTTTCAGGATTTAAAGATCGGATGGAAAATCGGAATCAGCTCAGACTGGGTAGATTAGGGTTGAGTCAGTCTGTAATTTTCTTTTTTCTTCTTGAGTCAATTGTAATTTTGAAGTGACTGATGTTAAGTAAACTACACACCACACTTGAGGATTTAGAACGTTCTATTTTTACTCACATCGGCCCGGATGTATTTATATCGTCCTGGATGATCGAGTTTAAAACAGAAGATCTAATTAGGATTTTTTAGTTAAGGCAGCGTAATTAACTGATCGGCTTATACGATACCTGTATCGCCAGGACGATATGCTTAATATAAAAGAAATTACCGCCATGGTCAATTTAGGTATTCTGTATTTGGAAATCGCCAGGACGATTATTTGATCGGCCTGGATATATTGTATAATTATGCCTAAAATGATCCAACAATCATGGGAGTAATTAAGGATGATGATACGATCACACACTCCTGGACGATGCAAGATCAGCCTGGCGATCATTCAAAAACCCTTGGTTCTCCTGGCCGATTTGGATCGGACAGCTCAAATTCAGGCGATGCTCTGGATGATTTTCCTCTGATTTGAACTGATCATCCGGGATGATCGTGAGATCGTCCGGGACGATCAAGCAAATTTTTAATCATCCAGTTTGCATTCAGGGTGATGCTCTGGCCGATCTTATGAGATTTGTACTGATTACTAAATATTTATTATAGACAGCTGAAACTTATATTCTTGATTACTAAATCAAATTAAATGTTCAGGACATGAGACGATAAACGATATTGTCGGCAACTTGCAATTAATGAGCTCCTTTGAAGCTCTTCTATTTAAGAGCTCTTGTTTAACATTTTTTAGCATTCTTGGCTGCTGTCTTGACCTGAGAAAACCTAAAGGAGAGAGAGAGAGGGAGAGAGAGAGAGGATCTTGTGAGGGGATTCACAAGGGTTTCTCCAAGCATTGTTCTACTTCTTCTTCCCTAGGGTCTCTTGACCTTGGAAGGGTTGGGAGAGGTAATTTTTAGCAAGTGATCATGGTTCTCTATCTTCTTCAGGAGGAAGCAAAAGGAGTTGGGTTCTCTGCCTTGTCGGGTATGGAAAAAAGGAGGTGTTTTTGTGAGGGCTTCTCCGCCTAGCTGTGAGGGCTAAAGGAGAGTCACGATTGTAGTGCAATACTCGGAGGGCGCCTCCGGGGAGTGGACGTTGGTCGAGTTGACCGAACCACTATAAACCCTTGTGTTCTTATTTTTACTGCTTCCGCATTTATTTTCTTTCGCACTTGTTTTTGTGGTGATTTGGTTTGTGATAATCATTCTTTTTTTTTAAAGAAATTTTTAAATACCATCCCCCCCCCCCCCCTTGGTTAGCCTCGGGCCAGTTCTATAGGGCTTAACATCCCTAACGAACTTTCAGATCGTTCTATACAAATTGGATCATATTGTATGATCAATAGAGACAATTTTGGATCGTCCCAGACGTTGTCCTGGATGAACTGCTTGTTTATTAAACTGTTTGTACAGCACATCATATAGGACATCGTATAGTACAAACTTCAACTGAATTGTTTGTACATTATTAATTGGTCATCGTACAATACTAATAGGTCAATTTATGCATATAGTACTCGACGATCTTGTGATTGTATAGTACGATCTTTGGTGGCTGAATTGAGTTTTTTAAGGTTTTTTTAGCCCTCTATTTAAGAAATTTCATAAGACTTTGTAAGAGTCTTTGGCAGCCATTATGTCTTCATTCTTTTGGAGAAAACTTGAAGAGATGACTTGTAAGGGAGAGAGAAAAGGGTGGAGTTTGAGAGAGGGAGAAGATCCTTGGAAGGGGTTTCAAGGGAGTGTAAAGGAGATTTCACACGGTTGCTCCGACGAGCTTGCTCAACAGTACCATCGAATTCAAGGTTTGTCTTGAGGGAAGTTTTGGGAAGAAGAAGATCTCTTTGGAGTCAAAGGACCCAGCTCCTCCGCCGCACTGGGGAAGGTTGAAGTGATTTTGTTAGGGCTTCTCCGTCTAGCTGTGGGGGCTAAAGGAGAATCACTAAAGGTTTAGTGTAATACTCATAGGGTGCCTCCAGGCAGTGGATGTAGGGCATGGTTTAACTGAACCACTATAAATCTCTGGTGTGATCTTTCCATTACCGCTTTTTACTTTTGCTTGCATTTGATTTTCATTATAACTACTTGGTGAAATTCTCTGTGGAATCCATTGTTGCTATTTATGTTCAAGTATTAGCTTCCGCATTTGTTAAATTTTTTTCAAAAAATTTAAAAACATAAAAAAAAACTTTTAGAACTTCTGCTTAGGATTTTTTATTGCAACAAGAGTTTCGCAATCCCCTCTCCCTCTCTTTGCGCATCTAGTAATTTCTATTGGTATTAGTGCAGGGTTTCAAAAATAGTATTTTAGAAAATCATAAAAAATTTGATCATGGCATATCTTAGAAATTGTAACATTGCGGAAGACTATTGTATTATACAACCACCTTTATTTCAAAATATTTCTTTTAATTTTTTTGAAAATTTGCATGTCAACTTTTTGCTATCAATTGATTATCAAATATGGCATATGATTTTAACTGGCTACTCTGTACCTTCACGTATGATAGATGGAGTCAAAATTAATATTCCTTTTACTGAATGGAGTAGAATAAAACAAGTCAATGCTCAACTAAATGCTTAATGCTTGAATTGTTTTTTCCATGCATTAAATTCTGAGGATTGCATGAGAATCTCTACCTGTACTACTAGCAAAGAATTTTGGAATATATTATGCATTATATATGAAGGTACTAGTGAAGTCAAGCAATCTAAATTGAATATTCTAATGTATGATTATGAACTTTTTAGCATGAAACCATATAAGATGATCTTAGACATGTATACTAGGTTTAATCAAATTATGATGTCATTGCATGATTTAGGTAGAGAATTTTCAAACTTTGAAATGGTTAATAAAATTCTATGTTCTTTACTTGATAAATTTGATGCCAAAGTCATGGCTATATGTGAATCAAAAAATTTGAATGCTTATTCTTTAGACAATCTAATAGGCTCACTCATTGCTTATGAGCAAAGTGTGAGTCAAAGATTTTTGGATGCAGGTGATGAGAAGACTATATTACTAAAAGCTAAAGACACAGATGAATGTGGATTAGTAAACGACGAGAGAAAGGAGATAGCATTGATAACAAATAAATTTGAAAGACTATTGAAGCATAAGCATAAGCATCAATAGAAGTGGAGCAATGATAAAAATGATAAAAATGTTAAATTTTTGTCTAACATTATTTTCTTTGAGTGTAGGAAATCGAGACATTTGAAGTTTGAATGCCCCAACTTAAAAACTCTTCCTATAAAGGAAATGAGTAAGAATAAACTGATTCTAATATGGGGAAAAGATAAATACAAAAAAAAAAAATCTCCTGGACAGACCTAGCTTCTGAATCATCAGAACAGGAGCAAGACGATAAGGTATAAGCATGTTAAGGTTTGTTATGTTTTTTTTTTTTTGTGTGTTTTTGTGTGTTTGTTTATTTGTTTTGTGTGTTTAGTTTTTATTATATTTTAAGAATAATTTTATGTTTTAGTTTTTTTTATTATGTTGTTATTTTTATGTATTACTTTATCTCTTCTTTTTGAAAATGTCAAAAGGGGAGAATGTATTGTAGTTGGTTGTCTTTATGTTTTTTTTTTTGTTATTTAACTTTAAAAAATAAAAAAAAATCCCCAAATTTTTAATGTAATTTTTTTTTGTGAGGGGGAGTTTAGGAGAAAAGATTTTTTTTATTTGAAAATTCAACCAATATTATTTGTCATCATCAAAAAGGGTGAGATTATTACGACTCGGGCTTTTGATTTTATGATTTTGATGATAACAAATAAAATTAATTAATCTTTTATTTCTCCTAGTATTGTAGTGCATATTTGTTTGTGTGTTGACTAATATTTCAGGTACATCATGCATTGTTCTTTGAAGATTAAAGGCTCAAGATTGTGTAGAACTGGTTATATTAAATGAGTCTATAATTTTCATTTCTTTAGTCAAGTCTTGTAATGATGTATGTTTGTTTGTTGACCATACACACACACAGAGGGAGTAAAGAATGATTTTAAATATTTTAATTTTTCTGTACATCATACAGTACAATCTGCACTGTACTGTATGATCAGGTGTAAAAGAAATTAATTAAAATATTTTATTTTCCTGAAAAAAAAAATATTCTTAAAATATAACTAATCGTACTGTACGAATACCACATCATTCTATACGATATGTTATAATTAGA
Source organism: Dendrobium catenatum (assembly GCF_001605985.2). Classification (NCBI taxonomy): domain Eukaryota; kingdom Viridiplantae; phylum Streptophyta; class Magnoliopsida; order Asparagales; family Orchidaceae; genus Dendrobium; species Dendrobium catenatum. The sequence goes on from NW_021318880.1 coordinate 59,175, forward strand.
AAGCCGTCGTCCATTAAATTAGATAAAAATTTTGAATTTAAAAAGTTGTTCTAATCGTACTGTATGATCATGATCGTAATGTACGATGTTTGAAATATTGCCTAATTTAATCCTGTGATTATTCAATAAAAAATACTTGATTTTGATATGTTGATCGTACTGTACGAATTGGATCATACTGTACGATCAACAAAGATGATTTCGGATCGTCCCGGATGTCGTCCTGCATGAACTACTCATTTATTAAATTGTTCGTACAACGCATTGTACAAGACATCATATAGTACGAACTTCAACTAAACTATTCATACAGTACTAACTAGACCTCCTATAGTACTAACAGGTCAATTTTTGTACATAGTACTGAACGATGGTGCGATCGTACAGTACGTACATTACGATCTTTGGCGGCTGAATTGAGTTTTTTAGGGTTTTTTTAGCCCTCTATTTAAGAACTATCATAAGACTTTGTAAGTGTCTTTGGCAGCGATTGTGTCTTCATTCTTTTGGAGAAAACTTGAAGAGAGGACTTTAAATGGAGAGAGGAAAGGGAGTTTGAGAGAGGGAGAAGATCCTTTGAGGGGATTTCAAGGGAGTGTGAAGGAGATTTCACATGGTTGCTCCGACAAGCTTGCACCTCAGTACCATAGGATTCAAGGTTTATTTTGAGGGAAGTTTTGGGAAGAAGAAGATCTCTTTGGTGTCAAAGGACCCGGCTCCTCCATCGCACCAGGGAAGGTGAAAGTGATTTTGTTAGGGCTTCTCCGCCTAGCTGTGGGGGCTAAAGGAGAATCACTAATGATTTAGTGTAATACACGGAGGGTGCCTCCGGGGAGAGGACGTAGGTCATGGTTTGACTGAACCACTATAAATCGGTGTTGTTCTTTCCTTTATTATTTTCGCACTTTATTTCCTCATTCTTTTTTATTGTGATTAATTGCGTAGATGAAATTAATAATATGTCTTTTTATTGTGAGTTTAATTTGCTTTTGTATCTAGTTTATAAAAATATATTTCTTATTATTAAAGAAGATTTTTTTAAATCATTAGTTTCACGCCCCTCTTAGCGCATCTCATAAATTTTAGTATAATTAAAAATTGCTAGTAATGGAGCAAGCCATTCATGACACCACTCTAGTTTAAATTCTTATCCTCAAAGGTTTGGCGTAAGTCCTTACATACAATCGTTATTTTCTTATGATCATCTGTTAGTGGTGGAGTAGGCCCCTTATGGCAACATCCTCACTAAATTAAAAATCTACACCTTCCAAGTTAAGGTGTAAATCTTCTTAAAAAATTTCCCTTTCTTATAGGATGCCCTCAAGTTTTTTAAGATAGGATTAAGTTTCCTTATATTCTTTTTTTTTTAAAAGTGCAATAAGCAAATTTTTATTCACCAACTACTTATAAGAAGATTCCTTCTTCAACAGTTCTAGAAAAGAAAGAGGAACTTTATCCCTAGAAAAATCATCCCAATAGAAGAACGAAAAAAGAGCATAGTTAGCACATAAATCAGCTAACTTATTACAATTTCTATTAGCAAAAGAAAAAATGAAATGCTTAAATTTAGAAAGAAAATCCAAATCCTTAGCCTTTAGAAATTCTTCATCAAACACTGGTTTTTTAAAAGAATTTTGAAAGATCTTGATGACATTAAAATTGTCACCCTCAATCACAATGCCTTTAACTTCAAGCATCCAATCTTCAATATAATCTCTCAATGCCAGAATTGCAAATAATTCCATTTGCAAGCAATCCCAATGAAGACATTGAAATCCAAAAGCAGCTAATCCACTACCTTTACAGTCCCTCAAAACTCCTCCAATGCCGATTTTGCTGTTATGAAGAACTGAAGCATCTATATTTACCTTGATCCAACCCGAAGGAGGAGGATGCCAAGAAGATTGAGACAGTTTAAATAGCTGATTAGCATCCCAGTTTTCCTGGATTAAACAAGAATCAAAAGATGAAACGGTCTGAATAATGGAACTTGAAGCAATGGTAGAACAACTGTCATCCGTCCCTTCATGAACTGGTTTATTTCTACTTTTCTAGCAATAGAATACCACAGAACAAAGTAGATTTCCAAGGAACGGATTAGATATAGCCAATTTATTTAATAACCGATAACATCCAGCTAAAGAATCAAATGCTGGAATATTAAAATTCCAATCAGCAAGCAATTTCAATACCCTTTTAATCAAATAACATTTAGAAACCACATGCTCTGTATCTTCCATCTCCTTACAACCTCTCGGGCAACCACCAAACTCAGCAAGCCTCTTATATAAAAGATATCCAAACGTAAGGATACCATTCTTGCATAGTCTCCACTAAAACATATCAATTTTTGGTTTTAACTTCAACTTCTTTCTCCAGATCAAAGTTTCATCTTCCCTGTCATTTTCAAATCGTTTATCATAAGCAATTGATGCTATAGATCTACTAGAGAACTTCTTGATACAATCCAGCTTGTCTTCATTATGATCAGTATGAATTGGAATTGAGACAATCAATTCAATTAAGGACTGACCAAAACAAAGATTCAGTTTGTTCATATCCCACATTCCATCACTAATAAAAGCCAAAACCTGACAGAATTTTGGACTTAAAATAGTAACAAAAGTAGGCCATTTTTTAATTGTCTTATCCAGAATCCAAGTATCTTTGAAAGTATCAACATTCTCTCCATTAAATATCCTCCACCTCATAACATGATGTAAAAATTCTGCTCCATTCTGGATGATTTTCCAGGTTGAAGAGTAGCAGCTTCTAGTAGCACCGTTCCATAACACATTTCCATACTTGGATCTTAAAACTCTATTGAGAAGTGAGTTGGGCTTTTTAATGAAATTCAGCTCAAACTTAGACCTCAAAGGTCCCAATTTCTCCACCATAGATTGTAAACCATAGCCTCCTTTATTTTTTGGTTTACACAAGGTGTTCCAAGAAACATAATGCATTCCATAACTTCCATTTCTTTTATTCCAAATAGAATCTCTGCACATTTTTTCCACTTCATACAAAACTCCTAAAGGAATTAGAGAATGGCTGGATAAATAAATAGGCAATGAGAGAACTGAAGCATTGATCAATGTAGTTTTTCCTGCAAGAGAAATGAAATTAGTACCCCAAAGGTTCATCTTAGCCGTAGATTTCACAATGAGTTTGTTGAAATTTGATTTGACCAATCTTCTAAGAGCAATCTTTACTCCCAAATAATCCAACTCCTTCACCATTTTCATCTTGATAATCTTGAGAAGAGATCTGCAATCCCTCTTCTTCACAGTTTTACTGAAAAGAACCGCTGATGTAAGCAAGTTTATTTTCTGACCTGTCCAACTACCATAATTCTTCATGATTTTATCAACTTTCTTCAAACATTTCTTATTAGCTCTTGTGAATATCACAATGTCATCAGCATACATTAAGTGAGAAATGATAGGGCCATTTGGATTAATTTTTACACCAATCCTCTTCCCTCTATGTCCAAATTCTTTCGTCAATAATTGGGAACACATAATAAAAAGGAAAGGAGATAATGGGCATCCTTGCCTAAATCCACATTCGGCCTCTATCCACTTAGAACTTTCACCATAAATCAAAATGGAGAATTTGGGATTAACAACACATTCCATAATTAATTTTGAAAAAGACTTAGGAAACCCAAACTAATCCATCACTTTTTCAAATGTAGACCAACACATGCTGTCATAGGCCTGTTCCATATCAACTTTGAAAGCCACCAATCCTTTCTTAGCTTTAGAATGTCTAAATTTGTTAAACAATTCATGAGCAAGTAATATTTGATCAGACATTGATCTTCCCTTTATGAAAGCATTATGTTCTTTAGATATAATTTTAGGAAATAAAAAACTCATCCCGTTTAAAATCATCCTAGACACAATTTTATAAATAGCATTACATAAGATAATGGGATGATAGTTAGCAGAATTCAAGGGAGTCTCTACTTTGGGAATTAATACCAGATTAGTCTCTTTCCAACCAGGGCAAAGAGAACTAGAAATAAAGAAGTCATTGATAGCTGCCCATACATCAAGCTTAATGATTGACCAATAAGATTTAATAAAATAATATGTGATGCCATCAATACCTGGTGATATATTGGAGCCCAATTTTGTAATGACCTCCTCCAATTCTTCCAAAGATTTAAGTTTCCTTATATTCACATTACTTATTTTAAACTAGAAAGAAGACATTTAAGTATTATCAAATTTAAATATAATAGTGGTGGAGAAATCCCCTCCTGACACTATCCTAGTTTAAATCTCAAATTCTATGCTTAGGATACTTTTCATAAGATTCTATTGGTTATTTCGATCAACGCCAACACATGTGATTTATTTTTTGAGTTCATCACACCTTTTGGGATCCATTTTTTTACCTCATTTCTGAATTAGGTTAATTCCCTAAACTAAACATCCAATCCACACACACACACACAAATCATTGAGACTCCCTTCTAAACTTCAAATTTAATCTATCACCATGCTTTGGCACAACAATCAGATCATTGACTTCAAAATTTATTATTTGATAGTCACCCTAATTGACATATGATTATCTAATAAATCACATAAATATCACCAAATGATTTTTATTGATATTATCATTTCAAAATTAAAATCTCCCCTTAATTATTGACATATATAATCAACTTCATAATCCATTAGAAAATTAAACTTCAAATCTATCTATTGATAGTCACCATTAATTATCATCTGATCATTTATTTGAATATGGACAATCATTAATGATTGTTAATAATCATTTGTTCAAATATGTTGAATCCAAAACTCCTACAAATCAGAGATCAAATTAAACCCACACAAAATCCATTGATCAAATCTAATGAAAAATCAAAAACTTCAAGATCTAATGTTCAAAACTAAACCAAAAATCCATAGGTGCGTAAAAATTTTTTTGAAAAATTTTCAATCACCTTAAAATAAAGTCAAATGACCTTAGATTCATCATCAGTTACTTGCAAATTCATTAGATAAGTCTCTTGGGTTAATCATATTAGTTTGGAGGCATTCCAAGTCCCCTAACCCAATAAACTCAAAGCAAATTTCAAGGTTGTAAAGCCTTTTAATATTTATAGTATATGCCACTGGATATAGCATATTATGATTTTTTACCTTTAGGGCCTCCCCAAATCTATTGATTATGATCATTCTCATTAATAGGATGCATTGAATCAATACAGAATTCTTAGTGAGCCAGGTTTAACCATAAATCCTTGAAACTATATAACCTCTTCAAAATTAAATTTCTCTTAAATTTTGACATGGCTCGGTCAAAATAAATCTTGAAAGCACTTTAAATATATTTTAAATATCATTTGGACCGCATTAAATAGAACCATAAGCCATGGTAAATCTTGGTTCACTAAGTAAACATAGGTTGACCAAAAGGCCCTTTATGACTTTGAAATTACATTTCATACATGGATACCTTGACAAACCTTGAGATCATCTCCATCAAACTCAAAACATCTTTCAGAATGAATTGGACCCAATCCTAGCCCTTGTTCAAACCTGGTTGACTAAGTTAACCCTTGTTGACCAAGGAGTCTCTTAAACCCTTAAACATGCATTTCACATCAAATGACCTCCCCATTACATAAAACTTATTCTAAGAAGTTCTAAATAACATTCAGAAGTTGGACCCTATATTGACCCTTAGTTAAACCTGGTTGACCTAATCAACCATGGTTGACCAAAATACACATAAACATTAAAAAAACTCAAAACTAATTATTTAGACCAAATTAATGAATCAAACTATGAGGATAGTCCATGGGGTCACCATGAATCTCCCAAAAAAATGTCAACCCATGGACCCACCTGGTTTAGCCACTTGGGTTTAACCAAGAGAACCTAAAGGGGTTTTTGTAAACTAAAATCCAACCCTTATAAAATTAAATTGCACAAATGTTGAAGGTGTCCCTTGACCTCATGCATAAAAAATAGCAAGCCAAACCCATGGGTTAAACTATGTCAACCAATTAGGCTAACCTAAGCGCTCTGGAATCAAAATTCGTAGGCCCATTAACAAACATGCCTAAATTGGACACAACTAACTATTGAATTGCACTTTAGAATGTTCCTTGCATAAGTTATAGTCAGTTCCAACCATGTGGACTATTGATGTAGCAAGATTCATCAAAATAAACTCTCTCTAATTACTTGTTCAATCCTAGCTGACTAACTAGCTGTCCAAAGGAAGTCAAACTCTCTATAACCTTCCCTTGCACCCTACTAGATAGTACCTAATTGAAATAGTGAAAAACTATTACTTACGTGACAAGATCTTGACCTTTAAATTTAAATTTTTTTCTTCTATAAATAACCCAAAAAATTTTAAGTGGGGGTTTCTTTATTTCATCCATAAACCTCATAGCAATCCCCTAAGCCTCCCACAAGCATTCTCCAACCTTCCTTAGCTCTATATCTCTCCAATTAAATTTTGAGAGAGAGGAAGAGTGATCCAAGCCAAGCATTTTCCAATCCATTAAATTTCAAAGCTTGATGTGTTCAACAAAGTTTTATATGACATCTTCAAGAGTCCATAGAGCCCAAAAATAAGAAGATCCACCCATTGGATAGAGATATTTTTCCCATTTAAAGTTTTAAAAAGTAAATCCCAATTTCTTTTAGATCTCAATGCATGAAACCCCAAAACTCTGTGGAATAGAGACTTAAAGTACCAAGAAGATCCCCCTAAAATTTCATCTCATTTGGAGGAGTGTACATGTAGTTATGAGAATTAATAAATCTAACTCAAATTTTATCTAAAATCTCTAAATTGATATGGACCATCTAATCATACTAGTATTTCTATCGAGTAATCTAGAACAAGAATAATCATGTTCTATATAGTTGTGATTTTACATGCACACTATTTGGAGGGTAACACGTACAATCTCGACCATCAAACTGATTAGTGCATGATCCGACGACCCACAATAGTTTTACAATTAAGTGAAATGGACAAGCTACTCTAGCCTTTTCACATGGTTGAAGGCTACCACAATCACTATACACCACTAGATATTAATAGCTAATCATTTCATGCCATTAGACTTATTAAATAGGGATTTAAATAAATATAAAAAATGCATAAAACATTAATAATTCACCAAAAATCAATTTTTTATTAAAATATGGCATTCTTGGGCTCATTGGAACTATCTTGAGCAAAATTTTATTTTAAAATTAATTTAAAAGTATTTTGACCATTGGATAATAAGTAACTTGGGTTTGAATGCCCATTGATTTTTTTTTTAATTACTCCCAAACTAGTAGTACAATTAAGCTCAAACTTGGATAGGAAAAACTAGAGTTCGTGTGCTACATACTATAATTTTCTTAGACCTTGATGATCAATTGATCTTGGTGTATTATATTTTTAAAGTTTGGGGTCATGATTTGACCCAAAACTTTCAAAATTCATAACTCTCAATCTACACATAATTATGGCCTATTTTTTCTTTGGTCTGTTAATATTTATGCAAAGGTTAGTATAACTTTTATTTTTCCAAAATATAGTGTCATTGATGTTTGAAGCATGAGAGCACTTAGGGATTAAAGTAAAATAATTTAAATTAATTAAAAGAATGGAAATGTAAAAATATAACTAATTATAAAAAGATTAAAATAACACAAATTCAAAGGAATTGAACTCATAATTTTGTCTATTATTTATAAAAAAATATGAATCTTCTTGAATTTAATGTAAATTACAATGTCAATAAATTATCAAACCTAATTCATTGAATAATTCAATAAATATGGAAATTAAATAAACCACAAATATTTCATAAAAGCATCCACTCCATGAATAAAATTAGATGTGTAATAATCACACATCATATTTTTTAATAAAGTTTTTATGCCAAAATATCTCGAGCTGCAGGGCTATGTGTCTTAAAAAGGCCTTAGTCTTCATGCATGTTATGGTAATGACACAAATTAATTAATAGAATTGAAGTATTAAATTATAAATATCATAAATAAAAAATTTTTACTTGGGCTTACAAGGCTAATAACTTAGCCACAATAAGGGTAAAATAAACCACAAAACTTTAGTTTAATAAAGGGAATTACTATTTAACTTAAATTAATATAAAAATCAGTAAAACAATATTTAGACATTGAGGTATTTATGCCCTTAAGCTTGTCTCTTTTTACGAAGGCAAAGGTGTATTTGATTATAAAGCTTAAGGAATAAAATACTTAATTTAAATTTAAGGACTATATAATATATCTATTTCAATTTTGGAGGATTGATAGCTTTACAAATATGAGACTATGACCTGCTAATCAATTATTTTGGAACTTAGAAGTTGTTAAACACAATGTTTTTTTTTTAAATTTAAATGTAAACAACTTCAATAATCAAAATACCTTTTAAAATAAATCCAAAACACAAAAAAAGACTAAAACTTGAATTTAAATAAACATTCAATGACCTTAAAGAAACATACTCAATTGTAGACAACTTCAAACAAATAAAGCTTATAATTTATTCAAGCCACATAGCCTTATATACACATTAGAACTTGTTTGTTAGGACAACAAACTTTATCCTTTGCTAGGCCGATGATTTGGTTTGTTTTGTTTGGGGTGCCTTTCCTAGATGGTACTCACATTTAGATTGCTTATTTTCTATACTCTCGATATCATGTTTAAATTTCTATATGTGTGTATTTCTGAGTAAGCTCTTAGGATGTTTTACTTTTTTGTATACACACTCACATCATTACATATGTATATTTCTTTTATATATATAGTGCATTTTAATATTCTTGCAAAGTAGAATGTTTCTAGGAAATTATGTAAATGTAAATGCAAAGAAAGATTTAAATATACGTACTTTAGATTCTTATATATTTAGACTGAGTTGTATAGTGTCAAGAGTTATAAAAGAATTGAAGATGATTGTTTATTTATACTTGTAGTTTCCAAAAGGAAATTATTATTCTTCCATTGAATATTATTGACTTTTGGAATTCTAAAGCAGATCTAGAAGCCTAGAAGTATTTTCATAGGAGATGTAATTAAATAAATGGGCTTACCCTTATAGGAATTCTAAAACAAAGAATTAAAATAAACCCTACCTTAAGTTCATTTCTAACGTAAGAAAAGAATTTGTGTATGCAGACCTAATTTTAAACATTGGTTTAGTTTCATGATTAAAATGATATGTGAATGGCTTTTTTATCCTTAAGGATGAATTGAATATTCCTTGTGCTGCTTCTAATCATTAAAATTATTTGAGAGATTATCTTTTCAAATTTATATGGAAATATTAGTCTGTCTCTTGGGATGGTATAAAGTTAATCTATGTAGTTTTGACAAAAGGAACTTAAAAATTTATAGAAAATCATCTAAAAATGAATGTAAAATTTTGTCTGCAGTCCTCTTGGTTTATCTCTTTGAATGGTAGCCATTCAATCTTTCATTAAATGACTATCATTTGATCTAAGTTGCTAACCTATATATTTTCTATGGAAAGTGTAGGTTGAGTTGATTGCTTACTGTGTAAATCAAAGGGTTTAGGAATTTTCTGACTGAAACTTTTAAAAACACATTGCTCTTGGTCTAGTGGGCCAAATTCTTTTTGAGACCCCTCTACGGATTCATGATAAATAGCACTATCTAATGAGTTCAATATTGAGGCCAATAGTCCAATATTTTTCATAAAATCCAATAAATACAAAGGACATGTTTTATTTAATTAATACATGATCCTAGTTCATATTAAACCAAAATTCATATGGGAGAATTCTAGATGTTCCTAACATCCCATAATTTTTTCAGATACATTTGAGGTCTATTTTGGCCTCAATTAAATTTTAAATTTTTAGAACATAATTATGACCTAGTATTTTAAACTTTTTATAAATTAGTAATCATAGGGTACTTGTGAATGAATTTTCTGTATAAGGGTTAGATGACCACTGATTTTATCCCAATCCATATTTTGGTCTGCTCTAGGAAAATCATTTATTGATTAGGGTTAGACATCTTAAGAAAAATTTAAGAATTCAACCCCATAACTATATATCTATAATATTTAACAACATGATGTTTAGGTGAAGTTTCGAGTCTATTTGCTCACATAATTAGTAAACCTTATTTTTCATCCCTAAAAATGACTTAGAATTTAAGAATATATATATATATATATTAATTTGAAAGCGTCTCAAAAAAAATAGAACTTAGGAAAAATAAAAGCTAAATGAAAATAAGAACACTCAGCTAGGTGAAGAATCTCGTCTCACTTCACAGGTAGATAATAACCCTTACAGACTCTTAAGTGCTGAAGAATCTCCTCCTCTCGCCTCCTCGACCTTATAAAGTTTCCATCTTTCCTTTCTTCCATAAACCCAGCGGAGATGTTGATTCCTCCTCTCGCCTTCTCAGTGATATACTATTTATCTGACTGAATTTTATCCTGACTCTACACTATCTTAAATTGATTATTTAATCTTATCTTGATGTAGGCTATATCTAAAAGGTTAGTAGCACAAAAAAATATATATCCAAACTAAGATGCAGGAATAAGTAAATAGTGTTTCCAATAATATTTAATAAACAAAACATATGGTTTGGTTCCTAGATTGTAACACTAACAACCATGATAGAAGGTAAAAAACTATAATTGTTATGTCAGTGCTAACAAATAAGGCCTAATATGCCCATATTATCATCCCTAGGAAGACTCTCAAGTAGTAAGATAGTTTCACTATTATCGAATAATCAAGGCTTAATAATCCTCTATCAAATTAAAGGAAAGAAAGACCATTGAATATTAAGTCAATTTTGCTAACACTAACAACTAATACCTAAGATAATAACTCAAGCAGAGGTTTTTGGCAATTTTAGCAGAACTTTGGTTGGAGAAGGTTCTCCATTAGTCTGGTGTTTATGATGGATGTTTTTTATGGGAATTTTCTACTGAGTTAAGATCTAATTTGTATTTGGCTTAAGGCAATTTTTTCATAGTGATAAGTCTGAAGGTGGTTTTGGCAGAGCTCTGGGTGGTGGAGTTTTCCATCAGCCCGGTGTAGCTAATGGATGTTCTTGGTGGGATTTTCTACTGAGTTAAGATCTGATTTTCTTTTGGCTAAAGGAGATTTTGGCAAAGCAATAAGTCTAAAGCTAATTTTGTGGGAGGTTTGGTTGGCAAAGTCTACGTCGGTCTGGTGTGGCCAACATATGTTCTAGGTGTGGAAATTCAACTAAGTTAAGATCTAATTTTCTCTTAAATAATTTTGGAGGAACTATAAGCCTAAAGATGATTTAGTGGAGATTCTTCGTAGGACCAGTGTGGCCTATGAAAATTCTTGGAGTGAATATTTTGTTGGGTTAAGATTTTTTAATAAGTGTGGTAATTGGTGTTTGGATTTGTTCGTGTTTGATGTTTTTCTTGATTTCAAATTTGGTTTGGTAATGTTCTTGGTGTGTGATCTCTTGATGTTTAAGAAATTATTGATTTGTGGGTGTTTGGCTTAAAGAGGTGGATATGTCTATTCAGAAGAACTGGTGTTGATCTTCCGTCTTCTTTTTAGGACCAAAATTCTTCAATTAAGGAAAGGTATTCATGATGTTAGCATAATCCTTGATGTTTTTTGTGATATTTAAAGCATTTTGTATGGGTTCTTAAAGACACTTGGAGAAACTGCTACTACAATCCTATTTTATATCTTACTTCTGCAACTTTTTAGCATTGAAGATAATATTCTCTCAATTGGAAATAACTGATATTGGTAAGGAGCATCTCATTTCATGACCTTTAGAAGGGTTGGCAGGAAGTTGGCCTTTCTTCTTGGTCTTTCTCCCTCTATAGACAACTTTCCATATTCCCAATTGATCTGAAGGTTTGGTAGATGGAGAATCGACTGCTGAGTATGCACAAAAATAGCTAAATTCTATATTTCCTTAGGTGAAGATTGAGTAGTGCTATCAGCATGGCCTGCAAGCTATAGATTATTCTTGTAAGCTAAAGACTCCACTTTATTTCTAGTAAACCCACAATGGAAACAAAGATTATAAAGGTACTCATACTAATCTTTTTGAAAAAAAAAATCTTCCATTCAAGTCCTTAATCCAAAACCATGGGGATAGTTTCTATATCAAATTAATGCAAACAAAGACTCTAGCAAAAGATCATTGACACTAAGATAATGAAGGCTCATCCATCCAAAGAGGTTCACCAATCATAACATCCATATATGATATATTGGAAGGGTCCCAATATATCAGAGGAAGCTGAGGAAATCGGACCCAAATTAGTGAGGATAGTTATGTATTCAACTTCAGTGGTATATGAGCTACAGAGTTTAATTTTCAACTAGATCATGAGACTAAATATTATCCTATGAATTTATAGGTTTTTGAGGTACTTTTTCTTATCAACCCTATAACCCACAAAGTCTAAATCAAAATATCATATGATTTTGAAATATGAGTTATGTCTAGGATACCAGATTCCTAGGTTTTAAGTTTCTAGAAGATATCTAATAATTCTCTTAATAGCACTCATACGGGAATCTTTGGAATCAACCTAAACTCTAGCACAAAGACATACGCTAAACATAATATTAGGTCTACTAACAGTTAAATAGAGAAGTGATCCAATTATCTCTTTGTATTTATTCTAATTAACTGATTTTCCATTGGGGTCCTTATATGATTGAATGGTAGAGTGCATGGGAGTATTAATTTCCTTAGCATTATCCATCTCATATTTTTTAAGGATATATTTGATATATTGTGTTGGCTAAAAAAGGTTCTATCATCCCTTTGCTTCACACTAAATCTAAGGAAATAAGTAAGTTTTCCCATCATGCTCATCCCATACTCCTCACTCATTATTTTTAAAATTTCATCACAAAGATTCTTAGTTTTTTATCCAAATAATATATTATGAAGATATATATAAACAATGAGTAAATCTTTTCCTATTTTCTTTAGGAATAAGGTGGTGTCTATATCACCCTTAATAAAGACTCTATCTAGGATGAATGTGCTCATCCTTTCATACCAAGTTCTAGGTGCTTGTTTTAGTCCATATAATGTCTTCTTTAATTTGAATACATGATTGGGGAATTAAGAATTCTCAAAACCTGAGTATTATTTAATATATACATATTCTTTAATCACCCCATTTAGGAAGGCACTCTTAACATCCATCTAATATAACTTGAATCCCCTAAAGTATACAAAGGCTAATAGAACTCTAATGGCCTCGAACCTAGCTACATGAGAAAAGGTTTCTTCGAAGTCAATCCCTTTGATCTGATTGTACCCCTTAGCTACTAATTTAGTCTTATTTCTAATTACCATGCTATAATCATTCATTTTATTCTTTAAATTCCATTTAGTTTCTACAACACTCTAGTCCTTAGGTATGCTAACCAACTCTCAAAGATCATTCTTAACAAATTAATTCAATTCTTCTTGCATGGTTAGGATGGAACATTCTTCGGATAAAGCTTGATTTATGTTTAAGGGTTCTACCATAAAGATGAAATCATAGTGACTAACCTCCTTTCGAATTTAATGCCTAATTCTTACCCCTATAAATAGATCTCCTAGGATGAGCTCTTTAGGATGACTAGATGAATATCACCAATCTCTAGGTAATGGGTCTTGAGACTCTACTCTATTTTCTATGTCAATAGATTCTACTCTTTGGGTGACTTCAACCACTTCTTCTTCTAACCTAGGTTTAACAAATCTATCAAATTCATCAAATACTATATGGGTAGTCTCCTCTACCACTAATGTCCTCTTATTGAAAACTTTATAGGATTTACCTATAGATGAATATCTTAAAAAAACTTCTTCATCAGATTTAGGGTCAAATTTTCATAATGGAGATTTTTCATTTTTTTAGAATGAATACTTTTAATCAAAAAATATGAAGGTGAGAGAGATTGGGTGTCCTTTGAGTAATTCATAAGGTATCTTATTGAGTTTGGATCTAACATTAACCCTTTTGAGAATATAGCAATAAGTATTCACTACTTCAACCCAAAAATATTTAGGAAGTGAATACTCAGCTAGCATAGCTCTAGTTGGTCCTACTCGCATTCTATTATTTATTGTAGCAACCCCAATCTGCTGAGAGATTCTATGAGCTAAAAAATTATGTTTTATACCTAGCTCCTTATAGAATGATTCAAATTTATCATTTTAAAATTCTCCACTATGATCACTATGGATAGTTGGGATTTCAAAACCTAATTTGTTCTGAATTCATGTGGAGAATGTCCTAAATTCTTTGAATGATTCATTTTTATGTGATAAAAATATAATCCAATTAAATCTTGAGTAATCATCAATAATCACATATCCATATGTTTACCTACCTAAGCTGGTAGTGCTAACTAGTCCAAACATATCCATGTGAAGGATTTCTAAAGGTCTACTAGTGGTGATATACTTGATTGAGTAAAAGGAAGTTTTGATTTATTTTCCTAGTTGGGAGGCATCACAAAGGTCGTCACTAGAGAATTCTAGTTTGGGTATACCTTTAACTTGGTCCTTTTTGGTTAATTTTCTAAGAGTTGTTATACTTGTATGGTAGTCTCCTATGTCATAACTAGGTTTCATCAGCAATTATTTTCAAGCAAAGAGAAGTAGTGTATTCAATACAATTTAAATCAAGCATGTAAACATTATTAATTATTTTTTCTTCTAACATAATATTTCCATTTAAATTGATTACACAACTAGTATATAAGAATTTAATATGGAAGATTTTGTCAAATAATTGATTGTGCTATACAAATTAAGTTTCAAGCCATCTACTAGTAAGACATGTTTAATAATAAAATTCTTATAATAATAATCATACTTGAACATGCCAGTTTCCTAGTGATATTATCTCCAAGTGTAACTTTGTCTCCTCCCTTGGCCTCCAGCTTGATGAACTGCTTCATGTCTGCAGTCATGTGTCTTGAGCATCTACTATCCAAGTATCGCATGCTCTCACTAGGCTTATTATGAGGGAACTTCTACAAAGTCAATCAAATATTAGATTTAGGAACCCAAGTGAGTTTGGGTTCTGCTTTATGCATTGATGAATGACATGCATGCATGCTATGATATGGTTCAAGTGATTTTGGCCTCCAAATTATATGTGTCCTATGGTGAATTATGCATGTGTGGGATATGTAACCTAACATGCCACAAGAATGGCACTTAATACTAGGGAAAGGATTCACTAATCTATGTGGGGTTGGGTGCCTTATCCTCATGTACTGATGATGGGTTATACCATTATGTCAATGTAGGTGATGGTTTATTATTTTGGAATGCATTAACTTTTACTTTTAAGAATTCATTTACACTTTCAAAGCTTGCTACTTCAATTTCAATGCAAGCTCGTTATGATCTAATTCACTTGTGAATGCTTCTAATTATTTATATGATTCTTTTAACTCAAGATGCATTAATTTCAGGATTCATGTGCATCAGTTAGATCAACATACATCTTATTTAATACATCATACTCATCAAGTAAACACATGTGTTCTTTATTTAATGCAAAATGTTATACTCTAAGGCTATCATGCTCATTTTGTAAACTTGAGAATTCAAACTAGCATACATTTTTTAAGCTTTTTATATACATTATGAATGTTTTTAGAAACTTTAAATACTTTATCATAAGAAAGCACACATACTTCTTCTTAATCAGAGAGATAAAGACTATTATCTCTCATAAGGCATAGATTAATTACCTCATCTTTCATTATTATTTCTAATGAGTCTGACCTTGAGTCTGTCCAAAATGCCTTTTACATCTCTTTCTTCCCCTTTTTAGCTTTAGTCTTCTCCTCGCTCTTCTCCTTAATTACGTGAGCTTTTAGATTGGGGCAACCTGTTCTCAAGTGGCCTGATTTCCTACATTCAAAACAAATGGTATCAGATGATGCTTTGAAATTTTTAATTTTTTTTACCTTTATTCCGTTGTTGTTGATGTGCTTGTTTTCTTTTTAGAAAGTTTTTGAATTGGCATGTCATCAAGGCTATGTCATCATCTTCCTAAGTTGTAGAACTATCACTTTCTGATTCATTTGCTTCGAGTGCCACCACTTTATTTCTCTTATCTCTTGTATCCTGCAATCTCTAACTCACATATTGCTCATAGGAAATAAGTTAGCCTACCAAGTTATCTATAGAATAACTATTAAGATCTTTTGATTCACAATTGGTAGTAACTATAGCATCATAATTACTAGGTAGTCATCAAAGAATTTTTTCACTTTCTTAGAATTTGAAAGCTTTCTTCCTAAACCATGATTTGATTAAACATAGTGTACATGTCTGAGATAGTTTTATTAGATTTAATGCAAAAAAGTTCATAATCATGCAATAAGATGTTCATTCTAGATTATTTGACCTGACTAGTCCCTTCGTAAGTAGTACACAGTTTATCCCAAATTTTCTTGCTAATGGTACATGTACAAACTCTCATGTAATCTTCAGACTTAAGAGCAAAGAAAAAATAATTTAAACAATTTATATTTTGTTGGGTTTAGTCCCTATCCTCATTGCTTTATTCATTAAATAGTACTTTAGTTTTTATGTAATTAACAAAATGAGAGAGTGCAGAATAACCTTCTTGTACCAAAAAATCATATGCAAAAATTAATATCTTGTAAGAAAGTAAACATGCAGATTTTTAAAAATCAAAGAGTATATTATCAAATAAAGGTAGACGAGTTATAGAATAACCCACTGCGATGTTCCTATTACTGAAATGTGCTATTGATCATTTTTCTTAAGGTTTTTAAAATGTTACTTATGATAACCACTCTGATACAAATTAAAAGTTTGATGTAGAATGTTAATCCTTGGTAAACTATCCCTAGGTGAATTGGTAGATTTTAAAAAAAAATCTTTAAACACAAAAACTATCTCTAGAAACACCAAGAGACGTGAGTTGATTGTTTTTTTTTTAAATTAAACAAAAATATATATTTTTAGATTTTTTGAAAACTTAAAAGTAAGCAATATTATCTTTCTTTTTTTAACTGCCAAAACAATTAAATAAACAAAACTATTACAAGCTACTATGTGATAGAAAGTCTATCACATTCCTCCTTAAGCAAAACAAAAAAACTTGGAGGAATCTTATTACAATTGAGATCTTCCCAAAGAAAATCTCATAATAAAGCAAAATTAGCACAAAAATTGGCTAATTTATTACTTTCCATATGAACAAAATGAAATAAGAAATTCCCCACATCCTTTAAAAAGGACAAGTCTTCAATCGATTCGTTGTCCCATTTATTAGAATCTTTATCCAAAGATTGTTGAAGGTACTTGATGACATTGTAGTTATCTCCTTCAATAATAACCCCTTTAGCCTGAAAATTCCAATCTTGAAGAACAAATTTTAAAGCATGGATAACCATAAGTTCTAAAAAAACCAATGTCCCGATGAATACATTTGAACACAAATCAAAAAAGAAACCTTCCCTTGGAATCTCTAAAAAATCCAGCAATTCTAGCTTCATTTGAATTTAAAAGAGTCGCATCAAAGTTACCTTTAATCCAATCGGGTGGAGGAGGGTGCCAAGAAGAAATAGACAGCTTAGAAAGATGATTAACACCCTAGTGGTCCGAGAGGATGTTGCAACTTGATGAAGAAAGAGCTATTTCAACATCTCTTGAAGCCAAATATCCCACACCCAGCTCTTTACTGCCATGAATTACATTATTTCTACTTTTCCATGATAAATAGACAACTGAATAATAGAGATTAGCCATAAAAGGATTTGAATTTGTAAGAAGCTATAGTTGCCTTATACATTCTGTGAAAGAAGTATATATTTGCAATTTTAATCCCCATTTGCTCAACAATTCAAGCAATTGAATCTATTTTTCACAACAAACTGCAATGTGTTCAATAGATTCAGCTCCATCACAACCTCTCGGACACCTATTGACATGTATGATTCTTCTATACATTAGAAAATCACATGTAGGAATGCCATTATTTAACAACCTCCACCATAAACATTAAACTCATGGGGATAATTTGATTAACTTGAGCCATATCCACTTAAAGTTATCAGCAGTAGCAGGAACTTCTAAATTTCTCACCAAAGAAGCTAATGATTTTCCAAAAAATCTGATTGTGAGTTCCATGGAATCAGCAACATCCTCCTTATCAATTTTCACTTGTGATATGAGTTCTAGCAAATCTTTACAAAAAAATTTACAGAGTTCGCCTTGATCCCATTCTCTATATTTAATAAAAAAAACTCCATATTTGGAAATTCTTCCTCCATCACATTAATAAATGTTGGTCACTTAGAAAAACTCCTGTTTAGAAGCCATACATCTCGTAGAATACCAATTGAATGACCTGTAGCAACTTTTCATTTAAGCAAAGGCCTAAGTGATTGAGCTCCTTTCAACAGAATCTTCCATGTTGATGAGTATTTTCTTTTCCAATTATCACTCCAAATACAATCCCCATATTGTGCTTTTAATGTTCTATACAGTAAAGAATTAGATCCATTAATGAATTCCCAAGCAAATTTAGCTCTTAGTGGATCAACCATAATTACAGCTGAATGAATTCCAGCTCCACCTTCATCCCACGGCTTAAAGAGAACATCCCATGCTATATAATGCATGCCTTGCGCATTATCAGATTTTTTCCAAATAAAATTTCTGCACATCATCTCCAATTTTTTCAAAATGTTAAGAGGAACCAATGAATGAGAAACATGAAACACTGGAATAGCAAGCATCACTGATTTCACCAGAACTAACCTCCCAGGTAATGAGAAGAATTTATTCCCCCATCAATTTATTTTACTTGCTGCCCTTTCAAGGATAAATAGATAATTTGAAGAAACCATTCTTCTCATACATATTGTAATACCCAAGTATTTCAATTCATGCACTTCCTTATACTTGAATATTTTAGACAAAATCGTTCTTTTTGTTCGACCAACTGATTTCCCAAACACAATAGAAGATTTTTTTAGATTGACTGACAAACCAGTCCAATTGCAGATATCTTAAATGAAACTTCTCAACTCCTTCATATAAATGGTTTTAGCTTCAGAGAATAAAAGCACATCATCCGCATATAATAAGTGGGAAATCTTGGGAGCCAATGCAGCTATCTTGATGCCCAAATCATTGCTATTATGATAAAAATTATTTGATAAAAGTTGTGAACATAAAATAAATAGATAAGGAGATAGTGGACATCCTTGTCTAAATCCACTTTTTGCTTCTATCCAGTTTGATTTAGCATCATTGAAACGTAAAGAAAATTTTGGATTTGCCACACATTCTATCAAAATATTCGAGAAACCCAATGGAAAACCAAAATAATCCAAAACTTGCTTCAAAGAAGTCCAAGACATACAATCATATTCTTGTTCCATATCTATTTTCATAGCCACCATCCCTTTCGTAGATTTTGAAACTCTGAATTTGTGAAATAATTCTTGAACCAATAATACATGTTCAGATAAGGATCTACCTTTTAAAAAAGAAGCTTGGTTCTCCGAAATCAAATTGTTGATCACCATTGTTAGTCTATTTAATAAAACTTTTACAACAATTTATAAATAGACAAACATAAGCGAATAGGATGAAAGTGAGAAGGATCTACAGGATTCTGGACCTTAGGAATAAGAACCACAAGAGTTTCTTTCCATTTAGCATTCATAGTACCCGAAGTAATGAAATGAGAAAAAGCCCTCTATATGTCTTGGTTGATTAATTTCCAATAAGCTTTGATGAAGGAGTAAGAAATACCATCTACACCAGGAGAAATGTTCTTCCCAAGACTAATAATAACTTTTTCAACTTCCTCAAATGAATATTCAGCTTTTAAAAGATTTATATCTTCCAAACTTAAGGTACAAATAGCCTTCGGCCATCCAGTAAGCAAACAATCCCTTTCTTTCCACTTTTGAGAAAAAAAATTGAGAAAAGATTCTTCAATAGCATTTGGTTCTGTAACCAACTCCCCATCCTCATTTTTCACTTGCTTGATGAAATTTCCATTCCTTCTACCATTAGCAAAAGCATGAAAAAAAGTTGAATTGGTGTCACCTTCTTCCAACCATTTTGCCTTCACGCTTTGTCTCCACCTTATAATTAAACGAGCTAGAGTGACATTTAGATCATGTACCTTAGTTTTGAGTATCAAATGGATCTCATCAGCATTTACTTCCCTATTCATTTCCCCTTTTTGCAAATCAGCCACCTCCTTCTTAAGCTTCTCCTTTAACTCCATAAGATTTTGATGTTTAGCTCTACTCCAAAAGAATAGTGCCCTTAACACCTTATGAAATTTTTTATTCAAAACCTCGATAGGATCACCTTCAACCAATTTGCTCCAAGATTTCTTAACCACATTAAAAGATGCTGGGTATGACAACCAAAGATCTTCAAATCTCAGCAATTTGGATTTCTGAAAATTTTTATTAAAAATCTGGAATACTACAGGACAGTGGTCGGAAGCCACCTGAGCCACATGTCTATTAGCTACTTGAGGAATCAATTCCAAAAATCTAGAATACTATAGGATAGTGGAATACTACAGTAAGCAATATTATCACCCAATATGTAAGTTAAAAAAATTATCAACAATTATGATAATGGTAATGATAATTTAATCAACTTAATATAATATCAACCATAGATTTTCAACATGTAATTCTTAGGAAAATAAATCACATAAAAGTAAAGTGTAGAAAATGAAATTTAAAATTAGCTCACAAAAATTTTATAGTGATTCGATAAACAATGACCTACATCCACTCCCCGGAGTCCTCTCCGAGTATTGTACTAAAACTTTAGTGTCTCTTCTTTAGCATTTAGAGTAAGAAGGTGAAGACCTTACAATCTCTTCACCAACCTGGTGCATCAGAGAACCTTGATATCTTTTTCACCCTCCTAGTAAAGGAAGAGGATCTCACACTCCTTTTTCACCCTCCTGGTGAAGGCAAAGAATCTCGACAGTTTTCGGGATAACGATCTTCTTCCCAGAGTCACCTAAGAAACTAAGTAAGACACTTGAAGGAAACAAGGTTGAAGCTTTCTTGGAGAAACTGTATGAAAATCCCTCATAATTCTTCACCCTCTCACACAAACTCTACTTCTCATTACCAAAGCTCTCCAAGATCTCTTCTCCAATCTCTCTCTCTAAAAACCCAATAAAACCAAAAGACTTGAAACGAGTATATTAAGAGATATTAAATACAAGGCTTCACAAAAAGCCAAAATAATTAAATTCTATCGGCACTAATCATATTGTATGATCCACGATCATATAGTAAAATTAATTTAAATAACTTTGTTAGTAATGTACAAAGAGTAAGGCATTGCACGATCAGTTTAAGTATTTCAGTTAGTCGTTCATTATAGTATAATTCAACAACTAGTACGATAAGTTAAATTAAATTGGATTATCATCTCATATGATTAATGGAAAATAAGTATCGTCTAATGAAAATATTGGGTTATATAGTACTTTAATTATGTAATTAGTCATTATAATGATTTTTTGAATTGATGATAATATAGTACGATCTAGATCATATAGTACAATTAGTTTAAAAAATTTTACTTCTAATTTTCTAACTATCTTACTCCCCTGAGTGCATGTTTGTATGATCACCTAGTTTAACATCCACCAAATACATAACAGTGACTCAAGAAATATAGAAATAAATAAAAGTATAAATACAAACTCTTCAAGACACTTAACCCTATTCTACCCATTCTTGAGTTGATCACTCTATATGGTGTACGGTGGACCTAAAATATTAGTGCATAAGAAATAAATTTGAAATAATAATAATAACATGAGATAGCATAATAAAGAGTCTAGTAATATTTGTTATCATCAAAATCATAAAACCTATATCCAAATTTACAAAAGGTTGGCACTGGCTATGACATTGGCAAGGAACATTGTAAAGTACAATTCAATAGTTGGTTAAGCCCAAATTGGGCTAGTTTGTCAATGGGCCTAAGAATTTAGGTTTTGGATGGTTTGGGTTAGCCCAATAGGTTGAATCAAGTCAACTCAAGGGTTAGATTTATTGGATCATGAGCATGGGGTCAAGGGACACCTGTTACAACCATTTATATAATTTAATTCTATAAGGGTTAGGTTTTGGTTCAAGAAAACCCCTTTTAGTGCACTTGGTTCAAGCCATGTGTCTAAAACAGGTGGGCCCAAGGGCTAGATCATTTTTGAGAACTCATCGTGACATATGGACTGTTCATATGAGTTTGGAGCATTGATTTGGTCAATTAGTTTTGAATTTTGTAAGTGTTTATGTGTGTTTTGGTCAAACATGATTGACGGTTAATCAGGTTTGGCAAGGGGTCAATATGGGGTCCTACTCATTCCAATTGTGATTTAAAACTAGTTGGAACAATTTCATGTAATGTAGAGGTCATTTGGTGTAAAATGCAAGTTTATGGATTTAAAGGACCCCTTGGTTTGTCAATCAGGGTTGACTTTATTAACCGAGACTGACCAGTGGTTGAGATTTTGAAAATAAATATCATGTTTTCCTAGTAGGAATTACAAGAATCAAGTATTCACATATGGACAATTAACACCCACAATAGGACTATATTTTTCCTGTAAAGAATATAGAAATTTGATGTCCAAAAGAAAGTAGTTAATATCAACAATATGGTTAAATCTTGACAGGAGTTGAAATGGTGGCGACAATTGATGTTAGTGGTTTTTTGCGGCAATAGCCAGTGAATGCAAAGAGAGCTCCCTAGTTCTCTCAACTCTTGGACCTTTATCATTCATGTAGAGAATGATTCTGTTTATAAGAATTTTTGGATTAGCATTTTTGATAATTTGAACCATAATCCAAAATTCTCCATCGTACGGTCCATATCGATTCCCTGATTACGAAGTGTTTTTTTAACATTTAAATGTCTTAATGATGTCTGAATTGAGTGATCTTAATCTCGTTATATTCATCTTATCAAGCTCGACTCAAATGGTCAACTCGTTAAGCTTGGCTCTTGGGCTAATTAATGAGGAGCTCATGCAAGGTCATAAATTAATTAAGATCAATTACACCAGGCAACAATAATGACAATGGCCTACAATGATATCGATGGCTAGTAATTATGGTGGCAGCAAAAGAGATATGACATGGTAATGGTAACTAAAGGTGTTAATAGCAATTAATGATGGTGGCAATTAGGAAGGGGTGATTTCCATATTAAAATAAAAAAAATCCAAAAAAAATTATTTTAATTCTATTTAAATGAAAGATTGCCTACACACAAGGTAATTCTTAACTATTTATATATTAACATCTAAAAATGTATATTTATTTATATAACATCTTTACATTTAAATCAGAATAAAATATGTTTCTTAATAAACATATTCCACTTAAAAGTCAATACTGAGGATATTTTTAATATGGCTTAACGATTAGAGTATAAATTTAAGTATACAATGTATGAATATCTAATAATTCAATGGAATGCATGTAAATCACCTTTTTAAAAAGTAATTTGATTTATTATTAAAAATAAAAGTAAAAAATAAATTAAAAGCCCAAATCAAATAAATTTAAAAATAAATAATAAAATAAAAACGATTCCAAATTTTCCATCAACACTTAAATAGGAAGACAACTAACAAATCCATCATATTCTAATTAAAATCGCACAGTTGAAGCAGAAAAAATAAAAAACGCAGAAACACTGAAAACTCAGCGCGTGAATTAGATAAAGACCATCAGATTCGAATCATTACTGGAATATCAACTGAGTTAGGAGAAATTATTCTGTGCAATTACGTGCACATATTTTTTCTGTTTAATATATACAAAAATTTAGTACACACTATGTACAAATGTGCATATACACTCACATATTCCGATGATTCTTCCCGTCCGGACCCCGCACAGAATAATTTCTCTTGGGTTTGAATTAGGCTTCAACTTGTTTTTCTCCGCATTAATCTTAGTTTTCAAACAATTTGTCAACTACTACAACAACAACAATAACAACAACATCAAGCCTTTATCCCACTACATGGGGTCGGCTACATTAATCCTTTTTCTCCATTGTGTCCTATTAAAAGTCAAATTCTCGTTTAAATCTAATAAAGAAAGGTCATTCCTAATATTTTCTAACCATGTCTTTTTAGGTCTACCCCTACCTTTCTTAACATAAGTCAAATCTAATACCTCTACTCTCCTACCCGGGTCATCGGAAGGCCGCCGTTTTATGTGACCAAACCATCTAAGGCGACTCTCTCTAATCTTATCTTCTACTGGAGCTACTCCAACTTTTCCACGTATATGCTCATTTCGTATCCTATCTCTAAGGGTAAAGCCACTCATCCACCTGAGCATCCTCATCTCTGCCACACTTAACTTAGTATTATGCTTCTCTTTTAATGGCCAACATTCAGCACCATAAAGCATTACAGGCCTCATCTACCATCATATAGAATTTCCCCTTACAGTTAAGAGGACATCTATCACATAACAAGCCTATGCATTCCTCCACTTAAAGTACCATCCAACTTGATATCTGTTGATAAATCCCCATCTATTCACCATCACTTTTGAACAATAGATCCAAGATACTAAACGTTACTCTTATTAAATGACTGATCGCCCAAGAGCACAATCCCATCACTAGGTCTATTACTACTAAATTACACTTCCATATATTTCCGTTTTTAGATGCTACTAACGAAAACCTTTAGACTCTAAGTGACCTCCATAACTCAAGTTTACCTTCAACTCCCTCTCGTAGTCTAATGAACAAGAAGAATCGATCACAAAAAGCATACACCAAGGTACATCCTCTGCAAATTGACAAGTGAGCCACATCCATGACTAAAAGCAAAAAGATATTCGGGACTTAGGCTGATCCTTGATGTAACCCAACCGAAATAGGGATAAACTTGGACAATCCACCTTTGTGTTTGGAACACAAGATAATAGCTCCTGCACTACATATCTTAATGATTTGATATAAGGCATTATGACTCCTTTCTTTCAAGAACTCTCCATAGCACTTTCTCTTGCGAACTTTTATCATATGCTTTTTACAATAACAATAAATATCATATGTAGAATCCTCCTTATTTCTCATATCTTCTCCATCAAACCTCTTAATAAATGAAAAGGCTTCCATTAGCGACCTACCGCATGAATCCAAATTTGATTTTGAGAAGCATAGTATCACGCCGCAATCTCATGCTCATAACTCCTCCCATAGTTTTAAAAGTATGAACATCTAACTTAATTACCTCTTCATTCGACAATCTTGCTGCATCCCTTATTCTTAAATATAGGATTAACACACTATCTCTTCCCTCCACTTCATTCTGGCATCTTTTAGTCTTCAAAATAGTATTAAAAAGTTAGTTATGCCATGAATTCCTTTCATCTCCTAAGCATTTCCACACCTCTATTGGAATATCATCAGTCTCAACAGCTTTTTCCACCCTCATTCTTTTAAAGCATCTCTAACTTCAGTTTTACTAATACGCCGATAAAAAAACAGAAATCTTTTATTTTCATTTTTAGGGTGCTCATGGTCAGTATATCAATCTTATGTATTCACAATCTTCATTAAAAAGCTTTAGGTCAAAAATATCTCATCCACCTTGTTGAATATCATTCTTCTATAGAAAGTAGTTTTTTGATCTATCATCGCTTAATACACTTCACTTGGAACTAAATCCTTAATCTACTCTCTCCCTCTTTGTGACAACTTATACATATAATCTTTCATCCTCTTTAGTATCTAATCTATTATATAATCATGAGAATGATATAAACGCCTAGGGAGTGTTCTCTCGCATTGCTTCTTAGCCCTCTCGAGCGCTCTTTATAATAATCCCATTATCATAATTTTAAATTAAACCAATCTTTCAATTAAACAAAACTTACTTATTTTTAATCTTTTCCTTTGCACATTTGGATTCCACCACCAAGCTATTTTTTAGCTATTAGGAGTTTTTCCCTTTGAAACTCCAGAGGACATCTTTTGCCAATTATCTTAATATACTAGCCACTTTTTCCCACATAACATTAGCATCCTCAAGCACAGACAAATCTTAAATTTAAAATTCTTATTCTCAAAAATATTTTTGTAATATATTTAAATGCCCCCATCTAATCTAGAAAATCGTTTTACTTATTTTTTATTTTTTATATTTTCCCTTTATCTTTAAAGTCTAAACTAATAATCGATGTTGGGTACATAAATTTTTCACTCGGAATAACTTACAATCTTTGCAATCTAAACGATTTTAAATTCTATAAGAAAATAGTCAATCGGGTGACTATATCCATTTTATAAGTGATAAGATGTCATTCCTTTCTTAAATAAGGTATTAGCAATTGAAAAATCATAAGCTAAACAAAAAGTCCCAATATGGTATTGCCACCTCATTCGTCGTTCCAAATCCATGGCCACCATGAATGCTTTTTAAAATCATCTACCTCTCTACCAACATGTCCATTTAAATCTCCTCCAATAAAAACTCTTTCTTCAAGAGGTATCTTTTGTATTAATTTTCTAAGTCATTCCAAAAATTTAATTTAGAACTCATATCCAAACCTATTTGAGGAGCATAAGCACTTATAATATTAACAATCTTATCATCAACAACAATCTTTAAAGCATAATTTTATCTCCAATCCTATTAATTTTTATAACATTATCCTTTAAACTCTTATCTATAATAAACATACTCATTTTCTAATACGACTCCTACCGAATACCAAAGTTTAAATCCTAAAACTATCAATTTCCTTAGCCTTCTCTTCCAACCCATTTAGTTTCCTGAATGCACAAAATATTTAACTCCTATGAATCATAATATCTATTAATTCCATTAATTTTCCTGTAAGGGAACCTATATTCCAAGTTCCTATCCTAATTTTAGTTTCATGGACTAGCTTCTTTGCCCACATCCGTCCTTGATGTGGGTACCCTTGCCTATTTAACACTACACCCGAGCGCCAGTGCAGCGGCCCTTGCACACTTGTCACTGTATTCAGGCCATACAGCGCGTCGCTTCCAGGGGACGCCCTAGCATTAACACAATTTCTTAAAGGATTCATGTCATTATTGTTCGACAAGTTTTATGCTGGCTGTCGACTACCTAACGCAACCCTCCACTTTTCTCATCCAGGACTTGGGACCTGGCAACGGCAGTGTTACAATTTGTCAACTACAAATACTCAAATTTTAACTTATCTAAAGAGTTAATTAAATTTGATTTAAGGAAATTTAACATTGATTAAAAAAAAAAAAAGATAAATCACATCAATAAAAATAGACTGTTTGGCTTAAAATTTAATGACTATCTATGAATATAAGAAACTACCTCTCATTGAAATATTTTGGTTCAAAAAAAATATATTTTGAAAGATATTTATACAAATAAAAATTCGAACAAGTCCACGAGGGATAAAAGTAAAAGTTCGCTAAGCAAAACTGGTCTAAACTTTAAGCAGAAAATAATGAAGAATGACACGCACTTTAAAGCTAAATAATCAATGGCGCTCGCTCTTCGGTGCAGCTACTTTTTTTGGGGTAAGTAGCTATATCTGAAGAGCATCAGCAATGGAACCAGCAAGGCTAAGAACTTCAAAAGGTGGGATACCTTTTACCTCATTAACAGTATGAGGGCATGAATCAGTTATCCAGAAGTATCTCATCCCTTTGTCTGGACTCACTGAAGAAGGATTAAGAAAAAAACATAATTTTAATGAAAAGTAAATGTCATTTACCAGCATTTTTAAAAAAAAAGTGATAACTTTATTTGCAGGTAAAACCATTATGATTTTAGAAATACATAAATATTAAGAAAAATGCATAACACTGAGTAGACCTGCGCAGATTAATGAATACAAATAAGTGTATTTGGACTAATCTCTGGCTCTCACATGGATATGCTCAAGTGGTTCCATTTGTTGTCCGAAATTCAAAGAGAAAACGATCCTAAGAGATTCAAAGTAGGTGGCTGATCAAATTTCTAGGCGATCATATTTGTGAATAGATCAACTAAGTTTGACAAAGTCATTAGACCATATTGGGTTCACTAGCTCTAAGCAGTCAGACCATATTCATGAATATGGAAAAAGCTTTATCCAAGCAATCCAGCCACATTAGGCCAGCCAAGTTCGATCAAATTTGGCCGGCCTACGATTTGGGGGGTATCGGGCCAAGTTTAGTCAGCTAAGTTCATATGAATTTTTTGACGGTTCAAATTCTTTAGAGAGGTTCATGTGAATTTACTTAGCTTACTAGGTTTAGAGCAAAACGGCTAGATTCAGCTGATCAACTTCATATGAACTTGGCTAGAGCAAGCTAGCAAATTTTATAGAGAGAGTAGCAACGAAGCTAGCAATTTTAAAGGGAATCCAAAAAGATAAAGATTAAGCAAACCTTAATCACTATAGTTTAGTATTAACAAATGCTAAGTCATCAAGAAAAATTATCTACCCCATTCTATCCCTGCCCAAAATTTTAAGCTTCCCTTTACTTAATTTTGAAAACAAATCAAACCCTAATTCCATTAAAAATCCAGGTTAAAAATAATCTCCTGTAACTCCTTTATTATATAATATTTCTTGCATGAGTTAGGCTGAATTCCTCTCTGAACTCTAATCTAATCTTATTGTTGTGGGCTCTGAAAATTCTATGGGTAAATTTTAGAAAGGCGGATGATTTTGTAGATAAGACACTACTCAGAGATTTCGCCCTCATTTTGCGAGGACTTTATGATCAGAGTTCTGATCTTCTATAGGCACAAACCCCTCTAGTTTATTACCCCTCCCGGTAATGAGAGAACTTTCGATTATGGCTAGTCGTCAATCAGATACATTGCATCCATAAATACGTAGTATCAGGCGTACAGTAGAAGCATGTGCATTTGGAAATGTGAAAATTTTGATATTTAAAATTAGAAATTTCACCATCTTGCACTTAAAATGGATGGTAGGGGAATGGATGATAGACTCGATCAAGATCCTATGGTTCCGTCATCCCGCGCCATCGTGTTCCCTGGTCTACTCAGAGGAGGCAGTCTACCCAACCTGACAGAAGTATCCTTGTCGGCAGCCATGGGTTGCTTCATCCAAGGGGACCTTGTAAACCTGGGGAGGACGTTGCCTAAAGGGACAAATTTGAATCCTATCGAACATATCCTATTGATTTATATCTCAAAGATTTAATGTCATTAAGGAACGTATTGGCTCTAACCATAACCATTATCTTGTGATGTCATTTGGCAAAATCACTCGGTTCAGAGGGCCCCGGGTTATAACTGTTTATCTTGAGGTGCCATTTGGAAGCAAAACCGTCGGTTAGATGATATGTACCACATCCTGACTGATAGGAGATTATTTAAAAATGGATCCTAATGATATTTTCGACTATGCATTAGCTCTATATGAGCCGAAGTAAATTTTAATTTGACCACCCTGGCAAACTATTGCTGAGGGTGAATGAATTTTAATTTGATTTTAAATATCGAGATTTTAGAATGATTTTTGTATTCTATGAAGCTTTGAATTTCATGGGTATTTGTGTGGCATTTTGAGTATTTGAAATTAACCCCTCCAATTGAAATTTTTGGGTCAACACGACCATCATCGGGGAGTTTGGGGTCATTTTCATTGACTAAACCTTTTCGACCCTGTCAACTTGCCGAAAGGGGATCGGATTTTAGGCTCCAGACCTTTGTTAATGAATTTTCTTTGTTGAAGGTCTTTATATGAACGTATAAAATAAATATTCTGATTGACACATTGGCCATATTTTTGTTTGATAATTTGAACCGTGTTGACTCCTATCTATCCACATAGAAGAATTGGGCTCAAACTACATTCATTTTTTGACCCGTGCAGCATCCTTAGACATCACGTGTATACTCATAACACGCTCGTCCGGGCCCATGCGGGTTTTACAACTACACATGCCCTTTTGTGTACCTATGTGTATACAAATTATGGTGCATGTGTGGGGGATATTTTGGACATTTCACAAGTCTTCTACGATGACATGTAGAAGTTTGTGTTTATTATGGTACTTTAATACTTGTATGTAGAAGGTATGTTTGATGCACGACCACTGTTCATCAAGAATCTTGCAAGCCTCAATAATCTTATTCAACTCAATATCCAAGATCTCGTTGAACTGAGATTCGCTCACTCCATAATGATTTGATATGGCTTTCTCTTCATAGAACTCATATATGAATTAGTGGGCAACTCCTTGATTATGCCATCATCATCATTTTCTACAGTTGGCTTAAACAAAAAATCAATCATTTCAATCTTTGAATGATTGTGCCCTTGTTGACGTCCTATACGTCAAAATCAATAGTTAGTGCCTCGAGCAGGCATTGTAGCAATCGAAAGCACCTCACATTGTACAGAAGAAATATACGGGATATTCATTCTTAAAATAATTGTTGCAACCCTTGAGATGACTGGAATGATTGATATATTCTCTATTTGTAGTTGTGAGTTTGGGCCACCAGACCTTGCATTAATCTTTAACAGCACATTTGTCAAACATTGATCATTAACTCCAGTGGGTACGATGCAGTGTTTGTTAACATTCACTTGAATACATCTAGACGCATCACATAGTTACTTCCACTACATTTCGAATCCCTTTGGCTGCAACTAACAAGCTGAATGTGTGACAGGTTTTCTACAGTACATCTGCTACTATTGCAGGTAATCAAGTAGATATATTCATTTGTAGACTAAAATTGACTTCAGGATACTGCATTTACTGAAGTCTTTTTGTATCTACCTACAGGTGAGAGGTAGTGCGTACACCAATATTATTAGAGGACTCGTATGTGTTACAAATCTTATTCATAAATGATAAATTGGATGCTTGAGGTCTTCTAGAGTAGCTCATAGGAGAATCTATACTTGCATTTTATGTATTCATTTTGTATTCTGCCTGTGGACAACAGCTTGGGTGTACAACTGATCTTCTACAATAGCTTGTAAGAACTTTCACATGTACTTGTAAGCTTGCTACATGAAATATTATTGTTTGTAGTCAAGTTAATGTGCTTGCAGATTTTTAAAATTATCAATCTTTCTGAGAAATTTCAAATTGCTAGTTTCGACAATAAGTGTTGAATAGTCTCAAGAATTCTAAGAAAGTATAAGTCACCATCACCCACAGCTCTGAAGGATTCTTGTATAGAAGTAGACTATACTGATTCATATGATGAATCATGCATTTTGTAACATACTATACATTTACTCTCAAACTTGTTGAAGAATGATTTCTTGATCAAAGAGTCAAAGATATCCTCCACTGTATCTCCTCAGATATAAAGGGGGTTGAATGAAACCCAAAGCTGCCCACATTCAAACTAACTCATCTTTATAAAACATGGGAACTTATCGAAATATACAACATAGTACGAAACACTTTTGTAAAGGTTTTTGGATGGAACATATAGCTTAGTTTTAAGATCGGCGTGATATCATTCTGACCCGACTTTGCACTTACAATATCATTATTCAAAATGTTTATCCAATGCCTCTCATCAAAGCAAGAACTTAGAACACCACCATAACCTTTGCTGCCAATGAAGATCCTGAAAGCCCTCTTTTTTTTTTTTTTAACAATCTCTTTAGCAATGGGTCTTGATTTGTTATGATGAACATCATGGTTCTCTATATTGGCAAATGCATGATTGTTGAGGAGCTACAAACAGTCATCATCCTCTAGGCCCTCTAATGTTAATATGACTTCCTTCTTGAGGGATTCCAACATATCTGCAATGGCTCTTTTTACATCAAGGTTATTGAAAATACTAACCCATGTTTTAAGATCGGATTCATTTTTCAGACGTTGTGAGAGAGTTGTTTGTTTAAATTGTTTAAGTTCTACGTGATGTTGTTCGATTCAAGTTCAAATCAAGTTCTCCTTGGTTGAGTTTGATTTAAGTCTTTTGTTCTGTTGTTCAAGCTCGAGTCCCACTTAATAAAAATTTTGGACACTTATATATCTGTTGATGCTGGTCTATGTCCTCTCAAGTTCACATTAAGTCCATTATTCACTTAAGTTCAAATTCATTTTAAATTTGAGTTCACTTAAGTCCGTTGCATCCGATTCAAGTCCAAGTTCACAAGTGTCCCGTTGTCCTTCAGAGTTCAAATTCCTTATCTTTTTTTTAGACAAAATTTTGAATGCCTCCCAGAGTCTCCCCATTTGGGGGAAATTTCACGAGTCCAGGCCTCCCACCACGCTAGAAAAAAGCGTGCACAGTTCGCGTCATGGGACACTGCGGCCATAGTTTTCGTCTCCCACCACGCCAGAGAAAGGCGTGCATAGGTCTTCACGCACCGATTTTGAAATGCGCAATTTTATAATTGTTCCCGCCTCGCCGTAGGTATCGCACCGGGTTCCCTTCCCACCACGTTAGAGAAAAGCGTGCATGGGTGATTTTCTGGTGCACTGCTAACGTCGAAAATAGAGTTTTAACAAACTTGTCGTAGGCGTCGCACCAGGTTCTCTTCCCACCATGCTAGAGAAAAGCATGCATGAGCTTGTTTTCCGGTTCGCCACCAACGTCGAGAGCGGGATTTTAAGTTAGAAAGATTATACTTGCGTGTGTCGACAGTGGTGCTGGCATGTGGATTGAGGTGAGGAAAGAATTTACATTTCTTCTATTTCCTTGTATTAATTATAATTAATCTTTAATTAATTATAACTAATTATAGTTAATAATAATTTATTATAATTAAAATAATAATTAAATATAATTAATACTAATTAATCTTAACTAATTATAATTAATAATAATAAGTGTATTTGCTTGGTACAACTAGGTATTATTTGATATTAACGAGGAATACCGCTCTTTGAAGATCAATACCGAGTTATACCGAGCTGTATCGAGAAATACCGAGTTGTACCGAGTTTTTCTAGGAAAAACTCTGTACAACTTTTATATAACATGGTATTTCTCGGTTTAGCTCGGTATAACTCGGTATTGGGTCTTCAAATAATGGTTTTCCTCGTTATTGTTTGATATTGCTCGGTATTTGCTCGGTACAACTCGTTTTTTGGCGGGATTTGGCCTCCGACAGGACGTTCCAACGTCCGGTCGGAGGACGTAATAATTGTTCTTTACTTCCAGGCAGCAGGTTCCCTTGGTCGAAGAAGCTCGCGAGAGGGAGAAGTTACCTTCACAGTGAGCAACTCCCATCCCTGCTTCCAATAAAAATGTCGTAACTTCCGAAACGACAAGAGGGGAATGTCGCTGGCTAAAGAAGTAAAAGGAGGAGGCGTCGGCTAAGGAGGAATCGTGGATGAGGCGTCGGGTAGAGGTAGGGAGAAATCTCTATCCATCTCTCAAAGAGTTGGGGAAGGTGGAAAAGATCTTCGCTAGGGCAGGAGGTAACGTCAAAGTCAGAGCAGGTAATGGGTTTGTGGAAGAGTTCGAATGGCTCGGGTTTTAGTTACAGGTGGAGTTCGGCTTTGGGATAGAGGCGGGTGAGGTCGGCGGGAAGGAGGAAGATCGGCAGTGAACTAAGGTAGTTCGAATCTCGTACAAGAAAGGTTGGAGGAGGCTTGGAGTAGCGACTGCTGGAGGTCGGAGCTTTCGCGAGTGGGAAGGAGTTCGGCTGCTGGAGCTCGCGTGTGGGAAAGATGAAAGAGATAGTTCGTACCTTTGGCTTCGTTTGCTTGCATTTTAACGACAAGAAGGGCAAGTGTCGGCGCATACGAGAGATGAGACGCGCCATTTGCAGGGCAAGGTCAGGTGACCGAACGAAGAGATAGCTCCGGATATTAATAAAATATTATTTTAAAATTAACGCAAGTAAAGCGCAACTAAAGCGCAGGTAAAGCGCAACTAAAGCGCAACTAAAGGGCAAGTCAAAAAGCGCAACTAAAGCGCAACCAAAGCGCAACTAAAGCGCAAGTCAAAAAGCGCAACTAAAGCGCAAGGTGACGCGGCAAATTTTTATTGGATGTCCGAACTTATTTTCCGCCTCCGGTCACCTGACCCAATAATTTGCCCATCAAGGGTATGGAGCGCTATATACGCGGCAGATTCTGTAGGATTTTGGCGAGATCTCAGCATGGGTCGCCGACTGTAGGTAATCATTTTAAGCTTTTTTTTTCCTTTTTGTTATAATGTGGAGGTCAACTATTGTCCACCCATATTTCCAAAAAAAAAAAAAACTATTGTCCACCCTAAATTTATATATATCAACTTATCCCAAGTACCCTCCATGTTATCTCAATCCTTGAAAATGACTAACCATTGTTTCTCATTGTTCGATTTGAATTAAAGAAAAAGTGACCAAACAATAGTTTTTACTAAACAAGATTATATTATTAAGTATGCAAGCAAATTATTGAGGAATTCTCACAGCTTTGCGCCTCCTCCCTCCCTTTCGAGGTTGCTTCATTTTTCTTCTCATGAGTAACCTATGAAGGAACCACTGCAAATGTGTAATAGCATTCAAAGCGGTTTTACTCTTTCTACCATGGGTAAACTAGGAAGGGGCCAAGATTTGGACCAAACCTACCATTAAAGGACCACGCAAACGGATTACATTCTAACGGCACTGGTAAACGAGTAAACAAAAAGAAGTTGCCAAATCAAACAATTTCACTGAGAAAAAATACCTCCATCATCGTACTTAAACCTTTGCCATGTTTTGTTGGGGAAGATTCCATGGGTTACGTAGGCACTGATTTTGGCCGCTCCATGAGCTGCTAGTACTTTCTAAATAAAGGTAAACAGATCCCAACATGAGGCAAATATAAAAGTATAACTAGCAGGAGAAAAAAAAAAAAGAAACAAGGCAGACGACTATGAATAAGAGTAAGAAAATGAAGAATGAATTCAAGAAAAACTTTTTGATGTAATAAGTCAGAAACTACTAAACTGAACACAGAATGTCATAACAAACTTCCTTACCTGGCATTCAATTAGCGTACCCCCTGATTGTACGAAGTCATCAACTATAACAACATGGCGACCTTTTGGGTCTCCCTCCTTCAATCGTACAAATCGATGGTCACCTTCCCTAACTTTGGTACAGACAATCTGAGCATGAAGATTTCTCCTAATCATAATCACGGAATACTGCCAGATACATGATGCCAATCCAGCATAAGTGTTCCAATAACTGATATATTACCACTGGGAAATGCTGAAGTTGTTTATGAAATCGCTTCCATGAGCCATCGTCAGGAAAAGCGATAGATATCTGACCAACAAATGCTCACAGGCGAAACATGTGAGATTAAGAAAAAAGTATTTCTTTACAAAAAAAGCATTTCCAATCGCAATTGTCACTCAACAGAATATATCAGCCTTTCACTTTTAAGAAGGTAAAGAAACTTTCAATTTCAGTTAAATTGGAGCAAGCCTGATGATAGGATTTATATCAATAAATATGATAACTTGTCCTTCAAAGATTGTTTATATATATAATCTATAAAATTATTGAGAGAGGATTGAAAATCCACGAATAAAGATTTTAACTATCAAAATATTGCTGAATTAAATCCATATTAAAAATCTATACAAAGATTTAAAATGGCTTGAAATTAACAGGCAAAGGTCAAGGATCTTCATTCAAAAATTCCACAGCAACAATTGATAATTCTTTAACCTCTTATGTAATTAGAATCACAAAATAAATCTCAATAGCATTTCTATTTTTCAGATCCTTAAAAAGAAATAGGCCTAATAGCTTCAACAATTATTAATTTTTCAAATGACAATTTTAACCAAACTTATTAGAGAAGCGCATGATAAAATATTTTAGCAAAAAGAATTTTTAAATATCTTCAAAAGACAATGAATAATGCATGGCATAATTTGCATACATACAAAGATGTGCTTTTTGAAAATACTTTATATTATTTAATAAATGAGAAAAGGATCAAAATGATCCCTCAACTCTTTAAGAAGGACAAAAATATTTCCCAACTATCTAGGAGAATAGCATTTATACTCTTATTGGTGCGGATAGTAGCAAATAAAAAAGCATATTATGATTTCTAGGTCTAATTTACTTTTTTGATGGGAGAAATGTGTTGAAAGGTAGACCAACGAAATATTTTGAGAGGATTGATGTAGATAAGTTACTTGGGTGGGACTTTGGCAAAGGGTTTTATAATACAGGATTCTTGATGTCATACACTTAATTTGATATGTTATAGTACATCCCTCAAAAAATATTTTAGGATATTATTAGTGATCATAATTGATTGAGCAACTTCCATAATATATTTATTTTTTAATGCGACCCCATTTTATTGAGTATGAATACAAGAGGTTTGGTAAATAATTCTTTATAAGAAGAGAGATTCTTCAATAATGAAAAAAATGTTCTTTCCCATTGTTGTTCTCGAAGACTTAATTTGTATTTTGAATTGAGCTTTTAAAATGAATGAAATTTAAAAAAAAAAATAGAAAAGGTTTTTTACTTATTTTTTATTAGAAAGATCTAGTGATTCGAGTTTTTTTATTAACAGAGATATAAATCATCTTGCACCTAAAATATTCCTCACTCGAGATGGGCCCAAATATTACTATGAATGGTTGTAGAAAGTTGAGAGGCTTCATAAAGATGATTATGGTAGGGAGCTTGAGTGTTTGAGGAACAATTTCTTATGATATATAAAATTTTGATGACCAAGATGAAAGTGTACAACATAATCGTGGCATGTTAAAGAAAGATGCATATGAACATTTTCTCTTGCCTTTCAAAATTCCTTTCATAATTTAAAAAAAAATGACCAATATTTTTCTTAGTATTGCCAATTATACTCCTTGAGTTCTTATCCTAAAATTCAGAAGTAGAAAAAAAATAGGAAAAACATTTATATCCTAAATAATTTTACTTATTAATAATGTTGCAGGAAAGTTAGGAACAAGGAGTATTGAGTTAAGAATTAAAGAGCTAGTGAAATTGATAATCCCAATAACAATTACTAGTGATGTTGATCCGTTGTTAATTTTAAATATATGGTCTTTTAAACAAGGATGAAGGGTACAAATTAAGCAGACATCCACTGTTATATGATTAAAGACTCTAGAGTCTACAATTGAAGATTATGGGTTTATATTTTTTTTTTACAGTAAATGCATTCAAGATCATATCGCTTTTTTAGCAACCGCACTTATAGTAATTTTTTATGTTGAAGGCTTTGGTTTGAATGAGATAATTAGTGACTTAGTGAAAGTTTCTTGGATACCAGAGTTATCATGCGATCTTGATTCATGGCAAGAGGCATAACCAAACAAGGAACGTTTTTCTTGGCCATTGTCATGTTTTAGGAAGCCTTAGAATTATGAGAGAATGTGCAAGGTAGAGAGGTAATAGAGGACTGAAAATACAGAAAGATGAATAATAGAAATATTGCCAAATGAAAAAAATATGAGAGAAGAATACTATACTTTTCATATTTACAAATGATAGTAAAGGCACAAACATGATTTATAGTATATGTTCTGAGTCTAGAATAGAACGAAAACAATGATAAAAAATTATGCCATAATCAGCTTAATAAAAAGGAAAAAACTAGGAAAGATATTAACATAATATTTTATAATGAATGTAGCAAAGAATCACATTCCATATAAGCTAGATGAAAAGCTTCTTTCAAAGGAAAAAGTTGGCAATAACTTTTTATGAATGGAGTGTCTAGCAGGTGGAGGGAGGTGTAGCTATGGCCATGTATGGAAGGAGGCATAGTTGGAAGGAGATAGGAAGTAAAGCAAGTGAATGGCATGTAAGGAGCAACTGAGGGATAATCAGGTGGCCTTCAGAAGGCAAGAGGTTGCCATTCGATGGCTGAGAAGTTGGAGTGAGCTGGAATAGACACTAGGGTAGGAGCTTGCTAGGAAGACTATGGAATTACAGGAGTTGATTGGAGGTTGCATAATGAATGTTGGAACAAAAACAGGGTAGTTGCAAGTTGGCCACCGGTCTGCACCTAAATTAATTGCAGCAGCATGAATTAAGGAGCTGGTTTCAAGATTTCCACACTTTCACCTTAGGTCCATACGTTCACCCCATGTTAACAAAATCCCCTTGGATAATGTGACATATATTTGCCCAAAAAAGTAGGTTGGGTTAACTATATTTATTGAATAAGTTCAACAATGTCCATGACTACATGAAACAATAAAATCATAAGAACTTGATTAAGTTTTTCATCACTCTTTCACCATCCCCTTTGATTCAATAGTGGTATATTCTTTCCCAATCCAAAATGTTGCTGCTGAAAGCAAGTATGGTACATTTTATGGAGTAGCTTTACTCAAATTTTCTCTATCATGATTAAGAGAGAGAATTAAATACAAGACTTGTGCATGTAGAAAATCTTACAACAAATTCTTGTAAGAGGGCTAAATCTCAGAGTAATAACTGAGCTTATATCTAATGCCTTATAAAAATTTGACCCAAAAAGCAATCAAATATGAACCGAGTGCAGATTTTCAAAGCCTGCATAAACTTAAATTAATTTAAACTTTTAGAAATTAAAATAAAAGACTATAGATGTGAGAAGTTTAAACATATTTTAGAAGTACATGATAAGCTTCAAATATATGCACTAGTATCACATGCATTTTTATCATTTCTAAAATAATACAAAAAAAAAAAACATAGGATCAAAACAACTACAATTGAATTGAAAACTTTCGAAATAAACTATAGGACCGTTCAAACTCCGATATCAACAAATTTAAAGTCAAATCGAATGGTTTGATGGAATAAACCCAACAACACCAAAAGTGTTATGATCCAAAACCAAATCAACAACTTAAAATATACTTGAAAATTATAACACTATTTATTGGACCAAATGATTTATGAATTTAATATGTTCACAGTCAAAACGAGCATCTCAATGAGTGAAATCAATTGATCTTTAATCATTAAATTCTAGGGGTTTTTTACATACCTAACACTTAAAACCAATGTTTAAAATTGCGTATTCGGGTATTGAGGCGTTTTTCATTCGTGAGGAGAGGCGTAAGCCTTAAGGCATTTTGAGGCGTAAGCCTCAAAATCAAAAGATTGCGTAGACATAAAATGATAAATTTTTTATATACTAATGAGTGAATAATATAAAGCATAAAAAAACATAAGATATAAAGTGAAATCAAAATATCTAAATAACAAGACAACATGAAATATAGTTCAACTCAAAATTCTATCTTTCCCAAATCTCAGCATTCTTTTCATTAACATATAATTCCAATTTCAAAAAATAAATAGCAATGACATATCACATAAGAACTCATAGGTCATCAGCACTGTCATCACTAAGGGGTTCTTCATTTGAATCATCATTATGGTGAACTGCTCTCTCCCCTTTCTCCTCTCCTATAGAGTCCAATTTCGGGCATTTACTTTAAGATTTATGTAAGTTTTAATATATATAGCATGAGGCGAGGCGGGCCTCAACCAAGTTGAGACGCAAGCCTCATAAAAAAAAAAAACTCTAGGCATAAGCATCGAGACACTTTTAACTAGAATTGCGCAAAGGCGAGCCTCATATTGCGCAATTTTAAACCATGCTTAAAACTACTCTATTTACCTATCAACACCCAAACTTCACTATTTATTATTCTACCATCTAAAAACCCTTGCACTCATCAAAACTACCACTCCCTAACCTCCGTCAAATACCTCACCCCAACCATGTCCTCTTCGTGTGAATGTCCTTATTGAGTAGTTCCACGCCGTCCGCATCGGCGGTCTTCTCCAGGATGTGCGAACACATCTCAACCGAGCCAAAGTGTTGTGCGAACATCCCATCCGACGGCCGATTGAGCAACTCCATCTAGCAGTTGAATCCCATTCGGCACACACTGATCGTTTTCTCCATCCGACGAAAATGTTCTTCCTGAAAATACGTGAAAAATACTCCTTAGACGTGCAAATTAGTTGCTAACTGTCATTATGCAGCTCCAAACCATGAAATATATGATTTTTCTAACTGTCGTTATGAAGCAATTGCTTCTACTGTTTGCAATTAGTTGCATAGAAATCTAGTGAATTATATGAATTTTTTGCTGCTATTGTTTTGTCTTTAACTCAACAGCATGATGACAATTATTCCTTAATTTTTGCTGCTACTGTTTCTTAGAGCAAATGAGATTGAATCAAGCATCCCCAGAATTTGCAAAGAGAGAAACTCATCCACACGGTTTAAACAAATGATTTCGCCGGGGAAACAGAAAAAGGCACCTTCATAGTGTGTCAAATGCTCTTATTTTTGTTTGGAAGAAACTCTATCATTGTAAGCTTCGAGATTCTTTGTATTTAGCTGCTTGCGTCGTCTTCGATTCATTTTTCTCTTCGTTTAGCGTGATCCCCTTGTTGCCGCCGCTCTTCATAATAGGGTCCATCGGAGGGCCACAGTCGGCGGCAGCGGCTTGGAGGAATGTCCGATTGTCAATTCGGGAAATCCGATGGTTGAATCGGCGGCAACGGGGAGGTTGAAGGTGGAAGTGGATCAGAGATGGCACGACGACAGTCCGAAGAAGAAGAAAGTGGATAGGTGAATTCGTCGACCAGAAGAGCCGATGAAGGCGAAAAAGACGTTTCAGAAAGACAGGGTCGACGTGAGATATGTGACGACAGTGATAGTTTTGATGAGGGCGTAAACTTTTAGATGGTAGAATAGTAAATAGTAAAGTTTATATGTTAGATAAGTAAATAGAATAGTTTTAAGTGTTAGACATATAAAAATCCCTAAATTCTAATGACATTAAGTCACTTAAATGCCTAAGGAAAGACCTACTAATTAAGGCAATCAACAGAGGCCCTCCAACAGAGTATTTTGGAGATTTAGACTAAAATTACCCCAAAAAAGCTCACAAAAATTATAAATAGATTCTTATTATTTATATTAGAGAGATTTGTAGTTGGAGAGAGCATAAAGGTTTGAAGAAATCAAGATCTTTTCCCAATGATCACTGCCAAAAACTATCATAACCTGCTCAACATTGTAATCATCGCTTGAGTGAATCGATTGATTGTCATCACTCGGTTGTCCACTCCAGACCATCATAGTTTGATTATGATCACTAAACCTATTACTCGATGATTGTTTCTACCAACCACTATTCATCGAGAACACTAATATGTACTAATTGACTTTCATCTTTTGATCTCCATCACGCTTCATAATTTCTCAAGCATTCTCTATTCCATCTATAACAGGCCAAGCTAGGGTTCTATACGTCATAATCTTGTATTCTATAATTGAGCATAAGAGAGGACTTCTATACTCTTACATAATAGATTATTTCATTTGGGATAGACACCATAGTTTTTTTCCCTTCTAGATTTTTTTAATAAAAACTCTGGCCTCTTTATGTGCAGATCTTTGTGTAACACTAAGATTAGAAATTCTAAATCCACCATTATAAATTTTCTAACATGCAACAAATATAAAAAAAAATAGGAATTTTTCCTTTATGCAACTATTTTTTAGTTTTTGCAAGGACATGTCTAGGTGAACCAAAAGAGGAATTGTGAATTGTGGAAGTTTACTCAGGAAGCTGTCTGACATTGTCAGAATCTGGAAGCTGCTGAAGTCTGTTCTTAAGCAGAGGCATCCCACTCTCAAAGAATGGCAGTACATTATCCCCAAAGTAGAACCTTTCCTGTAGAAAACAGAAGTAAAAAAGAATATTGGGTGAAAATCAAAATTTAACTAGTTCGACAGTTTTAATGGAAGGAATCAGTCTTAGATCTACCAAAAAAGAGTGTAAATCAAATATATCAGTAAATACACGTATTATCAAATTAACCTGCAAAGCATGGATATCAAAAATCACTAAACTGCTTGGTCCTCCCCTTGAAATCGGTATGTTTGACAAGATTCTAGCAAGAGTGAAAGCTGTTGCTACATCTCCTTCTTCTTCCATACGCTCGTAAGATCCCGTAGGAAAGAATGGAAGGACTACTGTAAATGAGGAGACGAACAACCTTGGTAGAGCATAGATGATTGATAACTGCTCAAATATTACCCCAGGAGAACTAAATGAGGCCAAAAAGGAAACATGTTGTCCACGAATTCCATGAGCATTAGAGATGAATAAGTTGGGAAATCCATCTTCAAAGTTCCTACAAGAAAATTATGAAAGAAAACTTTATCAATATATGAAATAAGACAAGCATCGTAGAAATGTAAACCTAGGTGACATAAGAATAAAGAAAAATATATCCTAAAAAGAAAGAATTTAACAACAGAATAAACTAAGTTTCTCAGTTTAATTTCACACCAAATTCAAACAAATAAACCAAGTGGTTGAATGTTAAAGAGAAATTGAAAGAGCTTTCTAGAAAAATTAACATAGTATTCCCGAAGAGGATTTAAATTTCAAATGTTGTCATCATAGGAAAAGGCCAGTAGGATTTG
The DNA here is from genome assembly GCF_001605985.2 of Dendrobium catenatum. Classification (NCBI taxonomy): domain Eukaryota; kingdom Viridiplantae; phylum Streptophyta; class Magnoliopsida; order Asparagales; family Orchidaceae; genus Dendrobium; species Dendrobium catenatum. Next base: position 101,681 of record NW_021318880.1, read on the forward strand.
AGGTGCTCGCTAACAATTAAGAATCCTCTTTGGGGGAGAGAACGAGTTTAACCGAGCAAGATTTTCTTTTCTTCATGTCCTTTTGGGTCAGTTCCTTATTTACCCTAATGCATTGATCCATGTCCCCTTGAAATACATTTTCTATAAAAAAGTAAGGAAATTAAAAAATTCACCTTAGGTTTGAATAATGATATATTAACAGATGGTATGATATCAAGATGTTTTCTCTGTTTTAATTGAAATTGAAATTAAAGGCTCTAGTAGATTAATAAAAAAATAAAATAAAAAATTCTTCTAATTTAGATTTTGGGGCATCACAATAGTGGAGGCAGCAAGACTGTATGATGGCTGAGAAGAGCCTAAGAAGAGTGACCCATTCCTAAAGTTTTAAGAATATACCCCTCACTGCGAGGTGACCCCACACCAAGCAAGAAACAATTATCGTTGTCATTATTGAGGTAGCAACACCTCAAGGAGCGATGCTAACTCCTACACTAGCCAAACTTGTTGTTAGCTAGAGTGAAGGGAAGAAACACTCCTTTTTTACTTTCGAGAGATTCATGTCTGAAGGGCTAGTGCCACAAACTTCTAACGAGTCAAGGGTCTACCTATCCTCACGTGAGTTATTAGGGAGCCCATCAAGCAAGTTCGAAACACTAAGAATAATAAATACGTGCTTTGGTTGTACATAAGAATGGTAAACTTGCACAATAGGCTGCTAAAAGTCTCTTTGAGCTTTTTGAGCAAAGAGTTTTTACTTCCTAATCTTCTCCCTTTGCTATAGGAATGACTCTAACAGTGATGAGTATTGTAGATCAACATGCGTCATCCTTCAAGGAGGTTACTTCGATCACCAAACTTGGAGGGTGCACATGTCAACGAAACAACGTTGAACTTCCTGTGGCTCCAACTACGTCGACTACAGCAACTCCAATATTCTCCACCTCAATTGGCACTCTAGGCGCTAAGATCCCTCCTTAAGGGCTACTTAACATGTACAACTCAAAATAATAATAATAATAATAATAATAATAATAATAAAACATGTACAACTTCACTTAGCAAGTTAGTTTACTGGAGAAGATTCAAAGCATTCAAGCCGTACTTAGTGAAGAACATGGGGCCTCCTAAAGGGTGAGTGGAGTGACTGACAAGGTTTCCTTGCTGCATAAAAAGTTAGTGAAGCTCAAGGCCAAGATGGTGGTAACTTACATCTCATTGAGGAGGTCAAGTCAATTTATTGCAAGGGGGCTCTTCATCCTATAGTACTTAGTGAAGAATGAGTACTTGCACCTGAATTATTATTAGATAATGTATTTAGAATTTTCTTTGAAAACGAGTAAGCTCATCCCTCCTTGTCTTTTTTTTATGTAAGCATGTCATGTAAAAAATATTCTAATTTAAAATTTTACTTTCTTGTCCACCCTTGTGACAAGTTTGTATTATTTCCTTGCTTTATTTGCATAATTTACTTTATTTTGGTGACTATGTAATTCCATATATGGCAAGCGCTTTATTCTTTACATGATAATCTATGATGATGATGAGTTGTTGCCTTTAACTTTTCAGCACTTTACTAGGGAAACTAAGAAATAACTTTTCGTGTAGCAAGTAGGATATATTCTGTGTGAGAAAAGCGATAACAACTTCCAACCCTTGATGAGACGAGTTGAAGGAAATTACTTGCAAGGTGGGAAATAGAATGATTATTTTGCTTCGTTGGTTGGGGGCCTTGGGGATACTTCCATTTTACTTCATAATGGCAATATCATGAGCGAGAGAATGAAGAAAATTACAAGATCTTTCCGTAATGATGAATATATGATTGTAATCTAGGGCATTAATGATAGATGTGACTAAAGCCTTGACATTCCAGTCACTATTCCCCTTTAAAAATACCTCGTCACCTAAATGAGAGGGGCGCAACATTTTGTTCTATGCTTTACATGTTCTCCCTTGCACTTTCTCGGTAGTTTGAGCTCTCATATGTGAGATGGTGGCTCTGCACAAGTCTTCAAAGGCCTTTGTTGGCACTAAGTTCCTTCAATCTTCAAAGGGACCAAGGTTTAAAATTGAGTAAATAAGTTTCGAGACGGTTTTCATCCGTGAGACGAGGCGTAAGCCTCGAGGTGGTCTGAGGCATAAGCCTCACGGACGCAGAATTGCGTAAAGGAGAATTTAAGGGTTTTAACAGGTAAATAATGGCAATATTCTATCATACAATAAAAACATCTAAATGATATATGAAAATAGTAGAAAGTAAGAAAATAGATATAATAAAATCAGGTCCCAAAGTACAAAATCACAAAATATTTGTTTAACAAAACTCCCAAAGTACAAAGAACATATAAAATTCAATCATATCACATCACTAAATGGGTCTTCAAGGGAATCTTCTTCTCCAATTGTATCCATAAATGTCATATCATCATCATCTTCAATATGACTCACTTTTCTTTTCCCTGTTCAATAAGAGAAAAGATCATTATCATGTTAATTTCTCATTTGATATAAATATAATGCAATAGCATATAAGAAGTTGTGGAATACATTTATTTGATTGTTGTGCTGCAGAGCTAGTGGATATGTGTAGTTTGGTACTAGTGGATGTGCCCACTTGATCTACTTCGCCCCTCAAGACATCCACACTTAGATCCTCTAGCTGTAAATCTGATAATGGCAAATCTGTCTCATCATCTATGAACCACTCATCAGATGACACATCATCACACACCAACGGGTCTTCATCATCCTTCAACCCCTTATTCCTTAACCTCCTATCTCTTAATCTCTTGTTGTGCATAATATATACAAGGGAGTTCATTCTGAGTGTTGATAGCCGATTTTTTCTCTTTGTTTGCACTTGACTATATGTACTCCAGTTTCGCTCACACCCAGAAGAAGAACAAGTGAGGTCCAAAACTCTAACAGCAAAACTTTGTAACTCAGGGGTGGAATCACCAAATTGGATCCATCATTCAATTGTTTTGAAGAAGAAAAAAGATAATCAGAATTTAATAAAGTGATTTGCATTTACCAAAATAAGTATACCTGGAGACCATTTGGCAATGGTTGATTTTGATGCATGCAGACCAAAAAAACCCTCTTTATTCCGAAATAGAACAAGTTGTAAATCTGCAAGCTCCCTATCTGTTTGCTCCGGTATGAGTCGTTCCATGCAATGATACAAACCAAGCTTCACCTCTGGGTTTGAAGATTTCATCTCTGAATATTAAAATTGAGGATTAAGATAATATGTCACTGCATGTAGATGACGGTGTAACTGTACCTCCCACCGAGCATCAATGATATCTCAAATCTCTCTATAACTTGCCTCCTCTCCTCCCAAGTTGTGTGGAATCAACTCCTTGGCCTCATCCATAGCATTATAAATAAAACCCATGGTTGGTTTCTTCTCGGCATCCACTAAATGATTTATAGTGCACAAATGTAAGAACATACCTAGTAGTTGCAGGGTGAATGATTTCCTTCTTTGAAAACTTTCTCATCAAAATAGTGAGCAAGGAAATTTCAAAGGAAAAGCATTACGGGTTTATAAGACTGTTGACTCACATGGGAAGAAGAGCATCTGGTATTCCTTCCATAGAAGAGAGAACACTGAATTATCCACAAAAGGAACAGTCAGGCTTGAGAAAAATTGGAGCTTCTTTGGGTAGAACGAGAAAATTTTATTTTATTCCATCGGGAATGATTGATTCGGTGCACTGCAAAGAGAAATCTTATATAAACACTTACTCATTGCATGCAGCAGAAGATGGCTCCATCTTATCCAGTTCTTCTAACTCTGACTGCATAAATGCAGAGAACACCGTGTTTACTGTGTGGAGAAGAAAAAATAAGATATAATAAAGGCATTGGAAAACAATTCACCGAATGCACACTAATTGATTGGATTGATCAACTGGTGTTGCCCATGGTTTTTGAGATCCACTTCAATTTTCTTAGATTTGTTGTTCATGTTTGGTTCGCTACCCTCACAATGATCTTTTAAATGTTTTTGGAGTCAATATTTTGGGTAAAGCAAATTGTTCAACTAAGGCTCAATTTGGACCAACTTCCTCCAAGCTTGTTTTTTAGGTAGTAGTTACATCCCTATTCAACTTCTTTTGTATTGCTTTTATATATCATAAAAACTATTTTTTATAATCAAATCTATTAGAATGTGGTAGCTATAAGAAAGATTCGCTTTTTTCAAAATAAATAAATAAAATAATACCCACAACTGCTTTCAAAAATATTTTTCCTCGCAACATTAGCCAACCCAAATGGAGTAACAAATGTTAAGCTTGAATGCAGTACTTCAACACTATTGGCAACACACAAGCAGAGAAGCTAATTCATATCTATGAGAATAACAGTAACCTTGTTTCTTATCAAACATCAAAACACTACGTTACCAAATGAAGTCTAAGCAATTCAAACAAAACAACACAAGATTTTGATATGATTATTTATTTAGCCCCTGTCATAAACCTCTAGAAAAGGCTAAAAACTTAAATGCTTGACGTACAATTCTCTCCAGGTTCCAGATCATTTTGGACAACCCGAAGCACCTCTCTTCACCCACCTCATTCATGAAGCTTGCATTCTAATTCTTACAAACATACAGCTAAGAATTTCAAATCTTAAAAGATGCAAGGGTTGTTATTTGAAAAAAATACAATATTTATGGGTGAGACAGCCTCTAAAATAAGAAATTTGGAAGACGAGATGATAAAATTGGAAGTCGATGTTCAACAATTCTCATGTAGATGAAATTAATTATGCTCAATCAACGAAGTTGGAGGATGAGATGATATTTATGTATCATATGCAGGGGTATCAAACCTGTTATACAAAAATAAAGGACATAGAAGAGGATGCAAGGGTACAACAAAAACAAGCTTTTATCACACTACGTGGGATCAGCTACATAAATCATTTTTCTCCATTGTCCTATTAAGAGTCAAATTTTCATTTAAATCTAATAAAGAAAGTTCATTTCTAATAGTTTCTAACAAATTATTTTCAGGTCTACCTCTCCCTTTCTTACATCGGAAAGCCTCCATTTTATGTGACTGTTTTCTATGTCAATTTTGCGAATATCGAAATTAGACGAATTGGTAGTGCATTTATGGTATTGCTGATGTCCAGCAATCCAGTCATATTTGGGCATGTTGGATCCGACCTTTTACATACATTCAGATTTCAAACTTGAGCCATGGGAAATGCGTTTCCCAATGCTAATTTTACTGAAGTTGATAGATTTTGAGTCATCTTCTGTGGTTGAATATTTGGAGCCTACGAGCACGTGACGTCTAGGGATGTTGCGCGGGTCAATAAGTGAATTCGAGTTCGAACCCGATCCTTCTATGCAGATCAATAGAAGTCGACAAGGTTCGAATCATCAAACAAATATACGGTTGCAATGACCAGTATATTTTTCTTAATACATTCATATTAGGCCTTCAAGGCCTCCGTTTCACGATCAGAGGTTGTTTGAGTAATGTAGAGGCTAAATTTTTCACGAAATAAGTGCAGTCGATTTGGAATCATCTCGATTTATGTGTTGACCTCAATTAAACAAATTGATAGTGTATTTAGGGTATTGACGATGTTCCGGTCAGGGCCCCTCATAGTCGAACCGGATGAGATCGGTCAAAAGGGATGACCAACACCCGAAATTAAAGTGCGAGGTTGACAAAATGACGTCGGCGCTTCCCAATGCTAATTTTACTAAAGTTGATAGATTTTGACTCATCCTTTGTGGTTGAATATTTGGAGCCTACGAGCATTCGGTAGTTGTTCGTGACAGTGTTCCGGACACAACGACGAAGTCCGTTTGTCAATCAGACATCATTTGGATAACGCCCTAGTTCGATTGCGAGGAGCCCCGACCTAATAGAATTCGACGTCCTGATCACAACGATGCCGTCAATTTGGAAATCATAGGTCGTTTGACCCTTCAAGTGACGTGCGTCGCTGAGGCGTGTATCACTTTATTCACCAGTTTGGGTTTAAAATGTCCCTACAAGACATGAGGCATTTTAAATATTTATTCAGGTCGGTCATCCCTTTTGACCGATCTCATCTGATTCGACTGTGAGGGGCCCCGACCTAACAGAATTCGACATCCTGATCACAATAATGCCGTCCGTTTGACAATAAGAGGTCGTTTGAACCTTCAAGTGACGTGCATCGCTGAGGCGTGTATCTCTTTCAGGATGCTTTTTTTCGTAGCTTTAGCTTGAGTCGTGAGATTTTAGTTCCTTCTGCACTGTGCTTTGTGCGGCGGACATTAGCATAATAAACTTTTTGATGATGAAATCCTCTTAGTTCAGCCTTGGGCTTTGTGTGAACTATAGGATATTTTATTCGGTCTTTTGCTTTGTGCTTTGGTGGACTTGTTGAAGAAAAGTTCCCCCGTGTACGGGTACTTATAAGTAACCCCGCCTTGCCGTAGGCACCGTACCGGGGTCCCTTCCCACCACGCGCAATAAAGGCGTGTATAGGCGGTTTTCCGGTGCGCCACGAATACCGAAGTAGAGTTTAGGCGATTGTCCGCCTCGTCGTAGGCGTCGGACCGGGGTCCCATCCCACCACGCGCAATAAAGGCGTGTATAGGCGGTTTTCCGGTCCGTCGCTTACAACGAAACGACAATCTGAGTTTAGGAGATTTCGTACCTTCGTAGGGTTGGCGATGTTGGCTCGAGGATCGAGAGAGAGATCATTTATTAATTATAATTAATTAGTTAATTATAATTATTTTTTGTTAACTAATCATAATTAATTAAAATAATCAATTACAGCTTATTAAAATTAATTAGAATAATTAGTTATAATTAGTTTTAATTATAACTAATAATTATTAATTAACTTTAATAAATTATAATTAATAAATAATAATTAATAATGATTAAGCATTACAAATTATAATTAACTAAAATATATTCTAATTAAAATTAATTAAAAATTAATAATAATTATTTAATTATAATTAATCAAATTAATTATAATTATATAATTAAAATCAATTTTAATTAATCATAATTAATTTTAATTAAAAATAATTATAATGACATTATAATCCCTCCCTCTCTCTCGGCTAATTAGGCCAATTTACAGTATTTGGCCGAAGAAGTGCGTGAAAGGAAGGAAGTTACCTTCACTTCCAGCGGGCTCCTGTTGGTGCTTCCGATCAAAACGTTGTAACTTCCGTTCGGACAGGAAGGAAGAGCCGGAGGAGCAAGGTCGGACGGCCAAGGGGGAGTCGGGCAGGGCTCGGAGACCGAGGCGAAAGGGCAAGCATGAGCTTCACGGGCAGTGAGCTCCCGTAGTTGCTCCCGATCAAAATGTCAGTCTTCCGGTCCGACTGGAAGGGAAAGTCGTTCGAAGGAGTGGAGTCGAACAACCAGAGGGAGCCGGAGGAGGCGACGGCCTGGACAAGAGGTAGGGAGATCTACCTTTTTCCTCTATTTCTTTCTCTCTCTCTCTTTCTTTTCTCTCTTTCTCTCACGGGATCCAGCCGAAGAGGTGCCCGAAATGGAGAAAGTTATCTCCACTGTGAGCGGGCGCCCGTTGTTGTTCTGACTAAAATGTCGGAACTTCCGATCCTAAGAAGGTGCGAAGTCGGACGGCGATGCAGGAGTCGGAGAGGAGACGGGGTCGGGGGGTCCAGAGATCGGAGAAAGGGAGAGCTTGCGGGAATGAGCAGGAGCGGGAGAAGAGGAGGCCGAAGGCCTCGTTGCCTTGAGCCTTTTAACGACTCGAAATGAGTTGTTCGGCGATCGTGGGGAGAAGTGACGCGAGATCGTGCCGAACGACGTGCGACGTGCGGGGAACGGCGACGACGTGCGATGGCAGAGTAGGTAAGATTTGGTTTTGATTGATTTTTTTTTCTTCTCTTTTTTATTTCAGCAGGTCAACAACCATTTAGGTACTCGAAGGCCTTCATGGATACTTTCAAGGAAATCCCAAAGGATGAGCTCACCTTCACTGGGATGAGCTCGTTGGACTTTCATAACAAACACTCTTCACCTTGGCCCTTAATTATCAATGAGTTATGGTAAAGGTTGCAACCTTAAGGAAAGGATGTCAGTTCGTGCGGTCACTCCTTAAGAAAGAATACTATACTCAGCAGTCGATTGATGAGTGTTGACCTTTGTATAAAATCCATTAGAAACGAAGATGGAAATCCAGCATACATACCTCAAACCCGACGGATCCACGATATCTGCCCGAAATCCCGACTGAAATCCCGAAATCAAGCAAGGAATCCCGAGGAGCTGTGCCAATTTAAACAAAAGACGTAATGGTTCGCCAAATTACGTGTCAGGTTAGCCCAATATTGTAGTGGAGTATATATAACAGCGTCTAGGCGCTAATTCAATTTACACCATCACAATGCTAGCTTATCGAGTGTCACAACGCCTGACCTCGTTTCTATACATGTATAAATAGTTTTTCAGTTGTTTTGTTTATGAAGTTTAGTCATTTAAATGGAGTCTTGTACAATAGTATCTTCTTCAAGTTCCCCATTAGAGTAAATTCTAAGAGAGGCTAGGAAAGTGTTAGATACTTTCTTTTGTGAAATCATAGCCTCTATTGTGTAAGGGAATCAATTATGGAAATAGGGAGTGTGAAGAATATCAATTGATCCTTCCGTATGACATTTTTCTTATTCATTATCCTCTATCTTTTTCATATGAATGAAATGATATAATTTTATTTTATATATAGTAAGTACTAATGTAGACTCTTGTACTTTAAATTTTTCATGGATATTTTCAATATCTGTCGTTTTTCATTTAATGCATACAATGGTCATATATATAATATTAATATCTAGTGTGATATATAGTCTTGATGGGGGAATATTGAAATAAATAGCTGTATTGAAATGGAATGTGACCATACCTAAACATAGGATGTTAAACTTTTTGGTTGTATGGAAATACTATAATTGTAGGAAGGCCTTAAACTTTCTTTTTCACTGGTAAAAGCTCGACAGAGATCTATATATGCATATGCTCTGATTTATATCTAAAATAAATATTCTCATTAGGAAAACTATTTTGTCTTCCATTCAATAGTTCAAAACATTTAATTTCCATTAGTATCAAATTTTCTTGCAAGCTTCCATTGAATGGCAAAAACTAAAAACATCCATTTTTATATTAAGTGGGATAAATTATGCATTTAAATTAAATAGTATTATATTGATTCTAACTAAGCAGAATACTTCCTCGTGGGAGCGACACTCTTCTCTATCACGTTATTACTTGATTCAGCACATATGCTTGCGTTCTTTTACTAGGCTTTCATAAATTTTATATCAAGAAAAATTTAAGCATATTTCCACATCAATTCAAAGAAAGTAACAACTCGAGTAGTGAATATAGTTGATATGAAGTTTCAAAGGCAAAGCCTCCCTCTAATAAGGTAGAGAATAGCATCCCCGTAGTCGATGCAGTTCACCTTTGTTCAATTGAGCTACCTACTAAGTTAGACAGGATTGTTGAAACTAAGATGGTTCATATTGAGGATGACTCACAGGTGGTCACAGTTTCTCCCCCTGCTATGAGAAGAGAGATTATCATTGACAAGGACACGGCTTGGAGGAGCATCGAGGGGGTGACAAGGCCCAAGCCTAAGGCAATTGAGGGATAAGGAAAGCAAGTTGCCTCTATTCTTTAAGGCACATCCACATTGAGTGATCCCGTGGAGTCGGTAGCCATTGAGGTACTCAAAGGCCTTTATGGATACTTTCAAGGAAATCCCAAAGGATGAGCTCGCCTTCGCTGCGATGAGCTCGTTGGACTTTCATAACAGCACTCTTCACCTTGGCCCTTAATTATCAATGAGTTATGGTGAAGGTTGCAACCTTAAGGAAAGGATGTCAGTTCATGGGGACGCTCCTTAAGAAAGAATACTGTACTCAACAGTCAATTGATGAGGTGGACGCTTTAAAGGCTAAACTACGTAGGAAGGAGGTGGCCCACAAATTGGAGCTGGGCAATGATACTGATTTGAAGAAGAATGAGTAGTTGATGAAGAACCAAGCAGCTATAAAGGTTACCAGATTGAAAGCAGAAATCAAGAAAAGGAAGAAAATTTTGATCTCCACTCTTCTCACGACTAGAAGATCCTCAACAATAAGTTTAGTGTTAGGATTTAATTTTGCATGGGAAAGCTGATTGTCTCTAAGGAGCTGGATGGTAAGTTCAAGGATAAGGCTAACTTTTCGTAGCTGATTTTTTAAGCTAAGTAAAATGATGGGGCAAATGAGACCAATGGCTGACATCACTTTACATTTATAAATTTTTTTGGCCAAGGCAATTGTAATATAAAATTTTAAGAAATAAAATGAAAGGAAATTTTTAAATACTTGTCTTTTGATTTTTGTACTTGTACCTATATTGAATTGATGTATTTCTTTTTGTCTTTAACTAAGCTTTTTGTCATGAATGGTTGGCATATAAAGTGTGGTTTTAGTAGAACTAGCTTAGAAATGACTAACTAAAATTTTTAACTGCTGAGCTCAGTTTAATAACGACTCATCTTTTATGAAAGATATGTTTATGCTTGTAAATAATTTACTAGCATTCACCAATTCATAACTCGGCTAACTTACTGGTAACAAAAACCTATTACTGGAATAAATTATGAACTTGATACTTAAAGATAAAGACCAAAATATTACTTGCTTGCTGAAATATGAATTTACCATGACGCTGTGTTTGCTAACATCTATCTTTGACTCTGCAAGGTGTATGATATGCCTTGAATGTGAAATCAGTGAAAAACAACAATAAAACTACATGAAATTGAGATTCGATGGATGATTCTTGTATTAATTCTTCAACACCAAAGTAAGATACAATGATCTAGAATTAGAGAGGTAGATCGAATTTGATACGTCTTGAATGTGAAATCAACAAAAAACGACAATAAAATTGTAGGAAATTGAGTATCGATGGATGATTCTTGTATTAATTATTCAACACCAAAGCAAGATACAATGATCCACAATTAGAGAGGTAGATCGTCTCTCCCACGTGACCTAGACGTCGCTAGAAAGCTCTTAAAGAAAAAAAACTACAGCATAAATCAATCCCAAAAACAACCTGGGTAATTTTGATTAAACTCTCTCCAATTCTCCCTCAAAATTGCTCTTCTTTTCAAAAATTAATTTCGCTCCTCTAACTGAATTTAAAATTACAATTCTTTTCTTCCCTAATCCCCTCTTATTCCTCTTTTTCTCATAATGAAATTTAAAGTTGCTAGACCCCACAAGGGGGGCCAAATTTCCGGTTCCCGCACCCTCTATTGGTCCGGTCCCATCCAGCTGTACCAATTGCTGGAATGGTAGGCTGAACCAATTGCTAGAACAGTCAGCCACCCTCCCTCTGTATCAATACTCCCCTCCCCAAAATTCACCTTATCCTCAAGATGGAAATTTGAGAACTCTCCTGATAGTCTCGAACGGTTCCTATGTGGCATCATGATCTGGCATCCTTCCACTTGATTAGCACCTCCTGTGCCCCTGTCTCCCCTCTGCGTACACCCACTACTTCCAAGGGTTCCAAAATAACCTCCATGTCCTCTGTCAAAGTTGGGAGCAAGTGTTTATGGGGTATGCTCTCATATCACTTTCCTCAGCTATGCGACATGAAAGACTAGTACAACTCTAATGATGGTAGTAGCCTCAATCGATAGGCTACTTCCCCAATGCGCTCTAAGATCTCATAAGGCCCAAAGTATCATGGGGATAACTTTTCATTCCTTATTCCGGCTAGTGTTTTGTATCTGTAGGGTCTCAATTTTAAGTAAATCATATCTCCTAGTTCAAATTTACCTCTCTTCTATGCTCATCGGTCCTCCTTTTCATGATTTGTTGGGCTCTCAATAAATGCCCCTTGATCTCAGATAGTATAATGTCCCTCTCCTCTAAATACTGCTCTACACTAGACATTGGTGTAGCAATGTCCCCATACTTAATCAAATGAGATGAGTCTCTCCCACAGAGAATCCTAAAGGGAGTGATCTTTGCTACTGAGAAGTACGAGGTGTTGCAACAACATTCGTCCCACGTAATCCACCTTGCCCAACTCTTCAGTGTGTATGATACAAAGCATCTTAAATAGATTTTTACACTTCGGTTGAATCTGTCTGAGAGTGGTAGGTTGTACCTCTCTTCAAGACTATCCCCTGTAAACGAAATAACTCAAGAAATGGCTAAGGAATACCGTCTCTTTCTGACACAATGGCTTTTGGAAACCAATGCAAGCATACCACTCCTCATATAAAATCAAAAGCTATTGTGGCCCTGGTGTAAGGGTGCTTCAGATGGATGAAATGTGTATATTTACTCAGACGATCCACTACTACCAGCATCACTGAAAACCCTTCGGACTATGGAAACCCTTCAATGAAATCCATCATCACCTCCTCCCACAACCTCTCCAGTAGGGCTACGGGTTGTAGTAACCCAGATGGCATCATGGCTAAGTACTTATGCCATTGGCACACATGCATTTAGCTACCTAGTCCTCTACATCACAACAAATCCCCGTCCAATATAACTTCACTGAAAGTCGACTATATGTCTTTTGAACTCCGGATTGTCCCCCTATTGCACTGCCATTGAAGTCTTACAGTAGCTTGGGAATGTAACCAGAGGTTCAGGATAACACAAATCTCCTTAAGCAAAGTAACTATCCCCCCTTCAAAACATAACCTTGGTAACTGTCTGGATCCTTCAGCATCTTCTCTCTAATCTTCCTCAACTCTTCATTCTGCTCACTCTCTTGTCCCAATACCTCCCAATCTAAGATCAATGGTACTAAAAAGATCGTCAAATGCGATTCCTCGACTCTCCTGAACAAGGCATCTGTTGCCTTGTTTCCTAGTTCTTGCTGGTACAGGATCTTAAAGTCATATCCAAGCAACTTGGATAGCAATCCCTAGTGTTCAGTGACCATCCGTTGTTCCAACAAATACTTAAGGCTCATATGATCTATCCTGACTATGAAATGTCTCCCCAGCAAATATGGCCGCCATGTCTGAATAGCCAAGACCATCTCCATCACCTTCGGCTCATACACCGACTTAAACCTTGCCTTGACTATGAGCACCTATCTAAAGTATGCAATAGGCCTCTTGTTTTGCATTAGTATTGCTCCTAGCCCATAACCTGATGCATCTGTCTCCACCACAAATGATCGCCCAAAACATGGGAGTGTCAGTATTAGTACACTGGTCGTAGCGGTATTTAACTTCTAAAAGATTCATGTCGCTTCTTCCCCCCACTTGAAGTTATCCTTTTTCAATTGCTCTATTAAAGGTCTTGTTATGGTGTCGTATCCCTTCACAAACTTTCGATAGTAACTGGTGAGCCCTAAGAACCGCCACAGCTTCATTAAGTTCTTAAATAGAGGTCAGTCCACTTGGCCTGAATCTTGGACTGGTCAGCTGACATGCCCTCTCTTTGACACATGCCCTAAATACTCCACTTGTGACTGCCCAAACGTGCACTCTTTCCAATTGGCAAACAACTGATGCTCTCTCAAGGACTCCATTACGGTCTTCAAGTGCTTCCAATGTTCAGCCTTTGTCTTGTTGTATATTAAGATATCATCAAAGAATACCAAGACAAACCTTCTGAGATGGGGCTAAAACACTCAATTCATAAGAGATTGAATGGTGGCAGGAGCATTGATGACACCAAAGGGCATCACCAAGAACTCATAGTGCCCTTCATATGTCCTAAAGGCCGTCTTGTGCACATCAGATGTCTTTATCTTGATTTGATGGTATACCGACTTTAACTCAATCTTGGAGAAAATCACTGCTCCAAATAAATCATCCAAGAGTTCTTCAATCATTGGAATGGAAAATTTATCTAGCAATGTTTCCTTATTTAAAGCTCTATAATCCACACAGAACCTCCAATTATCATCCTTCTTCACCAATAGGATAGGACTAGAGAAGAGACTCACATTAGGTCTGATGATCCTTGCATCAATCATCTCCTTAATTAGCCTCTCTATCTCATCTTTCTGAAGTTGGGGGTAATGGTATGGTCTGACACTTGTAGAAGAAGTTTCCACGTTTAGATTGATGGCATGCTCATGCTCTCATGGCGGTGGTAACCCAATAAATGGCTAAAATACATTCTGATACTGTTGTAGAATATGCTGGACCACCACTGGAATCTCCCTTATCTCCTACTCTTTGACCCCTTCTATGCTTTGTCACTCCACCAAATACACCAAGCCTGCATCATTCATCGTGTTAAGCATAGTTTTAAGTGATATTATGGTATTACATAAGCTAGCATCCCTTTGAAGCACCACCTTCCCCTCCACCTATATCTCTATGGTTAATGATTTTCGGTTCACTTTCATGCCCCCTATGATCTATAGCCACTTTATCCCAAGAATCATATTTGTACTTCCTAACTCCAGTTGAAGGAAGTCTTCCACCACCAGAATGTCCAGAAATGTTATCACCACCACTTTACATATTCCCCGGCTCATCTCTATCTTGCTCGTTCCCATCATCAACCCATATCCTTTAGTCTTCACTAATTTCAACCTCAATCGGTCCATCTCCACTATCCACCAGAAACCACCTCTGATTGCTCCCCAATTTACCCTCTTACCTTCATGGTGCGATTTCAGGTGAATCCCATTACAGAATTTAAGGACACGTCTATCACATCTAAATGTAACTACTCTACCTCCTCAATGATATCCTCAAGATCATCCTCGCTCTCCTCTTCCCCTTTAATGACCATTAAGACCTGAAGGGCTCGATTCTTGCACCTATGCCCTGGTGTAAATATCTCATCACACCTGAAGCATAACCTATTTGCTCGCATATCCTATACATTTGCTTCTCTGAGGCATTTGAAATTGCCTCCAGGATGAACTCCAGTACTCTTCTCCTTCGGGGCTTCCCTCTGAAAAGATATTGTTCGATCCTTAGTATTAGGTTCATGGAGGTACTCCTATAAGCCCTCCCATAGTGTTGCTCCTGCTAGCCTTCTATAACACCCCAAAATCAAATTAAAAAGAATGGTCTATTTATCATTTTAAAAATATATCAAAACTTCTATAAATAATCAATATAAATAATACCAGTGAAAACAACCAAAATCATAAACAACAACAACAATAACAACAACATCAAGCCTTTATCCCACTACGTGCTCCATAACTCGCTCCCATAGTTTTAAATCATAAACATCAAGATATTTTTTAGTTATTCACCCAAAATGTCATTTGTACTAGCAAGAGATCACTATAATCACTAATCTATCACGAACTCCTAACTATAAAATAATAAATGAAAATATATAAAAAAAATTTAAAGAAAATATGAGGATCTCTGACAATCTCACTCCAACTGGTCATGACCCATTCCCTGACATAAAATCATTAAAAATTCACATAATGAACTCAAAAGCTCAGCAGTAATCCAAAACTCACTAAAGCTTTCAAAGTAATGACTAAAGAATCAATATGATATGCTCAGTCAAATATAATAAATAGCAGTCAATATAATTAATGACCAGATATTATTAATAAAATGCAAAATAACTAATAATAAAAGCAAGAAATTTTTACAATGAATTTAAAAATTAATAATTAATATAAAATTCAATAAATCGGTAAAACAACGGTGTAAGAATTATTCATAAATCACTAAAAGAATATATCTTATCTATTCATATGCATCATTTATTTATGTATTATCAATGCATCTAATCTATCAATATTATAAGTGATAACAATACATGCATACATCAATGTATGATTTAGCAAGGCAGGACATCCAGCTTTAATGTAACATTTTCAGCATCTTTATCCCAATTAATTCCCAGTTGATCATCAGTCATATAAATTATCACTTATCCAATTAATCAAAAATCATATTCAATTAATCAATATTCATTACTGGTGGCTTCATTAAATTAATAAAGAGTAATCACTCTCTGTCTTTCATCCCACTCTCCTATGCAGGATATTATATTTTAATAGACAACTGATTTTATAGTGTTAACAGCTAACCTTTTATCATAAAATAATCAATTATGTTCATTATAAGAAAATCTATATGATAATCAAAATCATTGAGAACAAAAATAAGATTTGAGTTATTTGCAATAAATAGAAGAGATCTGTGAACAAAATTGATAGATGAAAATTTAATTAACAACTTTCTCTCTCTTCCCTCTTCTTTAATAAGGCGTGACACTGAAATTCAAAGTTTTTATTTAAAAAAAAAATCATTTCAAAAAAAAATTCAGATTATTTCACCTTCTCTCTCTGATATTTCTCCTCCGCCTTTTTTGCCAGTTCCATCATTTCTCTAAGACCTCTAAGCCTCAACACCCTGAACTCTGCTTATATGTTTTCCTTAAGGCCTTTCATGAAATTTCCTTCCAACCCTTCCTCTTAATTTCCCCTTAATCTTCCTAATAGTAACTCAAATTTCTCTTGATAATCCATAACAGTCTCCTCTTATGTTAATAAATAGAACTGCTTATGGAGGACTCCTTCCTAAATGACTCAGAAACATTCCAATAAGCAATCCTTAAATTATCTCCACGAATAGAAAAGATATCTGGCCTCTCTCCACTAAAACCAAGCAAGGTTTTTCCCCTCCAAGCATAGGTTCGCCGCCATGAGTTTCTCCCCTTCTGTAAACCCATTGATAGCAAAGTAGTTCTCTACTCGATATACCCATCCCTGAGCATCTCTCCCTTTAAAGACAAGCATTTTTAACTTCCTTGATATGGCCTCCATACCCCAATGGTTTCTTCATCCGTTATTTCCCCCCTAAAGTGATGGTAAGATTCTCTCACTTCCTCCCTTAGCTGATTTGGACCCCATGATTTGATCAAACCGCTGCTTCCTCCAACCCACTGTCCATCCTGCCTAGATGGTCTCCGAAAGGCTTCGACCTTCCCACTCCTTGCAGTCCCTTCTTTGGGATACCTTGATGCACCTCCCATCGGAGCCCTTGGGATGGTTATTGAGGAAAAATCATCTCTACTTCATCATTTTCTTCTTGAACTCTCTTTCCTTTCAGATCAGCCCCAGGACTAGCCAGCAAAGCCTTTGACTACATCTCGATTAATTTCCTCATCATGCTTTCCATGTTCTCGAATCAATTTTATATTTCGGTTTCCATGGACAATAGACTTCCATTGTTGTGAACCTTCCGTCCATTCAAGCATATTTTTCCTCTATCCCGGCCTTGAGTTGTTCCATCTCTCCTAATGCCTCCATCTTCTTTGTTGTCATTCATGGATCTAAGTTCAAAACCACAAAAAATGGAAAAAAACAATAATGGGCGATCTTCAATAAGCAAAATTAGCTAAGGGAAGGAATTATGTGGCATATTTTAGTGAACTGTGATTTTGGTCTAGGACACGGCTCTGATACCAATTTGATACAACTTGAATGTGAAATCATCAAAAACAACAATAAAACTGCAAGAAATTGAGAATTGATGGATGATTCTTGTATTAATTCTTCAACACCAAAGCAAGATACAATGATCTACAATTAGAGAGATAGATTGTCTCTCCCTCTTGACCTAGATGTTGCTAGGAAGCCCTCAAAAAAGAAAAATCACAACCAAAATCAAATCACATAATAATCATAAAAATAACATAGGTAATCCTAATTAAAATCTCTCCCTCCTAATAGCCCTTCTTTCCATAATTAGTTTCCCTACCGTAATTGATTTTTCAAATTGCAATTCTTTCCTTCTCTAATTCCCCCATATTCCTTTTTCTCTCATAATGCAATTTAATGTTTATGGGTCTCAAAAGGGGGGGAAATTTCCTTCTCCCACCCCATTTGCTAGTTCGCCCCATCCCCCCCCCTCTCTCTCCCTCGCTCTCTCTCTCTCTATATTTAATGTTTATGGGCCTTGCTTTATGGCAAACTTTATGGTCTTCGTAGGGAAAACACCTAGACTTACTTGTTGAAGCAAAATGGCTCGCTACTCGTTGTGAATCTTGTCGCAAAGCACCATTTGAGGTTAGCTATTGCCTTTTTTAACTTACCATTGCCTTGATAAGCCTCACCTTACACAAGAATTAATAGTCTCTAAACTCATCGACTGAAAGGGACTTGCTCACTACTTGTAGATTTTGTTGCAAAGGGGGTAATCGCCATCCAGGGCTTACTTGGTGCACATGGTTGATTACTGAAGGGTTTTCCCTAAGAGTTGGGAAAAATATATACAATGAGTAAGTATGTTATCTGAGGGTGGCTCAGAGAGAACTTTTTGATATCTTCTTATGAATATGCTCGTATGAAGATATGGTTATATTAAGTTTCCCATTATCAATCAAAACTTGTCAATGAGACTTGGCTAGAATAGGGAGGTGACCGTGCTAAGTATAAACTTTTCTTCTCCTAGGGGCCTCGGCTCTCCTCCAAGTCTTGTGTCAGAGGGCTTCAACTAGCCTATAAGGAATAGTGTTGTCATCAAAGACTTAAACATAGGTAGAGACTCGATAGGTCTTTAACCCAGTTGGTCGACCTCACCTATTACATTGATCGAGTCGTTCTTGCTAGCTACGATATTCTTGTTATGTACTCATCGAAGCCCGAATTTGGCCAGCCTCGGACTCAACTAATTAGGATAGGACATGGGCATCACAATTAGTTTTCTACTTATTACTCACATTATAGATGTGCATGTTCCCCGAGAGTTATCAAAGAATTTGGTTATACATAGCTTGTTTTTTGAATGGGTGAGTTCTGTGTTTACACTCAAGGAAGTGTGATTGAGTTCCCCAAGTGGATATTCAAGAGGGATAAATTCATTGAGTATTTTTTCACATAAAATGACGTCCTTCCAATGAGCCGATTAGGAAAGTAGTGTATTAAATTAAACTTATATTAAGAAAGATAGATTTAGACCTAAAAAGGCTTAGTTAGAAAATATTAGAAATAATCATTCTTTATTAGATTTAAATGAGAGTATAACTTTTAACATGGCACAATGGAGAAAAAGGATTCATGTATCCGAACCCACAGTGGATAAAGGTTTGATGTTGATGCAGTGTATTCCTTTGGATAATAAACTCACTTAGATAGGGATTTATGTGATGCAAATGCAAAAGAAAAGCCATTATCATTATTATTAAGATGCACAATGCCAAGTATAATAGCTTCCTTCCAGAGTAAAAGATTTCAAACATCAACGCTTGAGGTACTCGGCACTTCCTTGCTTGAGTGTGTTTATAGTTGATAATGTAAGGCATACCCATAGATGATATTTGACCATAAGAAATTCCTAACAGCCTCAACAGTTGTCTTAGCAAGTGCTTTCACTTCTATCAATTCAAAGAAGTAGCTAAGCATAACTAGAATGAATTTTCTCTGTCCACTTGACGTGGTAATGGAATAATGAGATACATCTCCTAAACAACAAACGGCCAAGGGCTACTAATTGGTTAGAGCTTGTGAGAGAGTTGCAGCTGCATTTGGGCAAATTTTTAATACTATTGAGACCTTCTTGAGAACTCTTGAGAATCCTTTTGAAGGGTTGGCCAAAATTAACATTGTCAAAGGATTAAATGGGTGAATGTACTTCCTCCTGCGTGGCTCCCACACTCATCTGAATGTACCTTTTCTAGTAACTTCTCCTTCCTATTTCCTTTTGTATACCTTAGATTAAGAGAGGTTGTCAACCTCCTGAATAACTCGGCTACAATCAATATGTACAAAGCGCTTAGATCATAAATTATCTAAGGTTTGTAACCTTTACAATGACTTTTCCTGGTCTACCCAACTTGCCAAGTAAAGGTGTCAATATTTGACATGACCCAAACCGAACAGAAAAATTTAAAGTTATGGTCAATATGTTTGCCATACGGGTGGGGCTCGGGATCAACAAAATAACCCGTTACAAAAATCGGGCTAGGCTCGGATTGACCCAGAAACATGAAAAAGACCTGATTGACCCGAATCCAACCACCCGCTTCAACCCAGATCTGTCACTCCCACGCCTGGGTCCGCATTGGCCTCGCCATATTGCCTCACCTCATCGTCCTTCTCATGGATCTACCGTCCACACCTGTCTTGCCACTCGCGTGAGGTGTGACACACTAACGTTGCATCCGCTGTCGCCTCGCCGTCTCAGTGACGCATTTGCAGTCTGCACGGCTGCAATCAGAGACCGCAGCGAAGCCTCGCGCGTACCGATGCGTTCTCAATCCAGGAAATCCTGGCTACCATGTCGGGTTCGGTCAACCCGGTAACCTAACGGGTCGGGTTCAGGTCTAAAAACTTGACCCATTTACAAATTGGTCAGGTTAGCATCAACCCATTTGAACCTAGTTAGTTTCGGGCTCGACCAGAACATAATCCAAAACCCTATTTTGACATCCCTATTGCCATGTGTTTAGCTTGTAGGTTCATAACATCATTCTTCTCAATGATAGGTCAATTGATACCTTAAGGTTAGATCGTCCATTTAGGTTGCCCTAATTTGACAGCAGATCGACAAGTTGGTTTTACTCTCTAGGGATTTGTATTATTTTAAACTAGTTAAACTTACAGATCTCCGCATTTAACTTGAATATGTACTTTTATGTCTCATCACGCACTTCACATTCGATGTTTATTTGACTGGCAATTAATTGGGAGTATGACTGGGCAACATGCTGCATGATTCCCGCCCCAACTGTGAATAAGAATCTTGTAATTAAGGCCTCACATTCAGCCTAGTTATCAATGACATGGTACTCGATGTGGGTGTCTTGAGTACCAATTATTCCGGCAAGGCTTTCTATTACAATGTTTGCTCCTACTCCATGTACTCCCGAGGTCCTATCTACATATAGTGTCCATGCTTGGTCTTGGCTACTCATTGTCTCCTGCTCGTCGTCACGGTAGTTGAAGTTAACTAGGAAGTTAACGAGTTCTTGAGCTTTAGTGATTGTCAGCGGCATCCAGGTAATCTAAAACTTACTCAACTTCACTTACCACTTGAGCTATCTTCAACTAATCTGATTTTATGAGCACTACCTTAAGAGGGTGATCGATGATGACTTAGACTGCATGGGCATGGAAGTAAGGTCTCAATTATCGACTCGAGGTCACGTGGCCCAACTAAGTTTTTTTCATAATGGGATATTTTTGCTCCGATCAGTTCAGAAGTTTACCTACATAGTAGACTAGTCATTGCTTTTTTTCTTTCTTTGTAGCAAACACTGAGCTAATGGGGTCCTTAACGACACCGATGTATAACAAGCGGTTTTGGGATTTTGGAGTATTGGTGATGAGGACTAGATAAATTTGAGTTTATGAAGGGAGGCTTCACACTTTTGTTGGTGAACTGTTACGTACTTCTTAGGACTTTCACACTCCTCCGCATTGTTTCCGTAGTATTTGTGGAAGGCACAACTTTGAGGTATCCCTCACTTGGCCACCAACCTTTATTGATGTTGGGGGCTTAAAGAACTCATTATTTTTTTATGGAATCCATGCTAGGCCATGGACTCCTCTGTGTCGTACCCATGGTCTTTGTGGAAGGCACAATACTTTGAGTTGTCCCTCATGTGGCCACATCATTTTAATGATGTTGGGGGCATTAAGAACTCATTGGGGGCTTAGGACTTTCGCACAAAGGAGTAATGGTTGAATATTGGTGAGTGAAATATGTACCTTCTTCCCAGTAGAAGCAAGTTGTTCATTGAAATTCCACCACTCGTGGAGCAAGCAGTCTTACAATAGTTAAGTGAAAATTAATTTTATTTTTATTATATTACATTTAGTAAAAAATGTGCTTTAGTTGATGTTATGCAAGAATGTCTAAGAAAAAGTCAAAAATTTGCAATGTTAGAACCAGTATCGCAGCATCCCAAACACTAAAGCTACGGCGCCTTGAACGTCACAGCGCCGAAACTAGATATCGCAGCGCTCAAGTCTCAGGAAAATTACAACTAATTTAGCGACTTAGTAGAATATAGCCAGCACTACTGGTGCCTCTGGATACAAAGAGAATGCCTTTGTGCTTTTCTCTTTGTTAGATTGCAAGTAATTCAATGTCGAAGCACCAACCACTGGAGCGCAATAACCCCTGAAGACGTGTTAAAGCGCCGCAGTGCCACGACTAAGTAATTAATAAAGAAAGTGCCACACCGGATCAGCCAACCATCACATCTGGTAAGCCCAACATCGCAGCAGAGCCAACTAAGCAGTGCTGAGGCGCTAGTTCATCATTGTAATGTCACGGCGCCACTCTGTCAAGAATCATGGCACCTGAGTCAATTTATGTAAAAAAATATAAATAGTTTTTTGAATTTTCTTTTAAGAGAGACAAGAGATAGTGAAGTTAAATTTATTGGAGTGGTCGGTCATCCTTGTAGTGAGAAAAACACTCCTTATGTGTGGAAGAGAGTGTGGAGAGCGAGGTGTAAGAAATGTATCACTTTAGAAAGAGTCCATCTACAGTATCTATTTGGGATTCTCAACTCTGGGAGATATTGTTTTCATCTTTCTTTTTGTATATTTTCTAAAGCAATTAATGAAATGTGTTTTGCTTCGACTTAATTATGTGGCCAGCTCACTTCTTTGTTTTGGGCTGATGATGTGATAGTATTTGTTTCTCCTAGTGTAGAGATTTATATATATATGTGTGTGTGTGTGTGTGAATAGTTATTCTCCTTATTTTACATCTTTACAAGCTCGCATATATCTAAGGGTGCATGCTCTGATTTACAACTATTTTAGATGAGTCTGCTTATGCAAAAATAAATTCATTCACTATCATTAGTCCAGAATATCTTTAATTCTAGTTATCTCCACTATTTATTGTATTTCTCAGTAATGAGAGCACCTCAGTTTTTATTTAATTGTGTAGGATAAATTATGTGGCTTGAGAAGACAGTACTAGAGTTAGTTGTAGCACACTTATTTCCTCGTGGGATCAACACTCTTCTCATACACTTTATTACTTGATTAGCACATGCATTTTCATAGTTGAGAGCATATAGCACATACACTCATAGTGGCAAGCAAGCTCATTTGCATAAAAAGATAAAGTCCATATCAGCAATCCTAAGCACCCTTACTTACAGGGGCATTCTTGATTGATCGGAATGGCACTAGTCCTATGACATGTGCATGGTCCCATCCGCTCTATGATTTCATGGGCAAGCCCTATCATGTACATGGCCTTGATGCCAATCATGCCTTATAAAGAGTTCCCTTGGTGGAGTGATTAAGGGCGCCTCAGCCATGTGACTATATTCCTCTACATTGATATGACTGTTCGAGAGTTCAAGCAACTCAGCCAATATCTAGGACTAATTTAGTCTAAAAACATAATGAAATGGGCCTTTTTGTAGGCCTTGCGTTAGGATAGCCTACACGAATACTTTCTCCGGATATTTCATCTTCATAATTTCCTTCAGTTATTAAACAATGAAGCTTCGTAGCAACTTGGCTGGCTCGTGGTGTATCTTCAAGAGTGAGTTCTTGAGAGACCTTTGGGTGTTGCTTGTGAATTGGGTGACAAATATTCTCATGAACTATGAGAATAAAGCAATTAAGTCCAGTGGTAGGTGAGTCAACAACCAAAGGATAGACTTCTTGAAGGTGATAAAAAATAACTAACACTTAAAGGAATCATTAATGTTAAGCAGTGACGTCGCTAACACAAAATATGTGACATGGTCAGTGGGTTTTTCCCTTCCTTGATAAGATTCTAAGTTTGGCATTTTGAACTCGGAAGGTGGTCTTGCTTCAATGATCTCCTAGATAATTGGTTGTTTAGCTCAAGTTTTCTCCTTCACACTCACTAAGGTAGAGGATTGCACTCCATGTCACTAGTGTGACTACGAGTAAGGTTAGCGTCAAGTGTCAAAGTAAGGGTACTAGTCTCAACCCTCTCATGCAAACTGTCCAGTCAGATGATCCATTTAGTGTACACTCCTATAAAGTATTCCTCTACATATTTCTTTTTGCATCCTGAATAATATCAGGGAGTCTTTCCTCTTGTTTCCACCAAGTCATAGTGAGTGGTGTCAGTTTGGTTCTTCATGCTCACTGATGACTCATGGTTTTGTTACTCTCCAAAGTGTGCCTATCCACTAACTTTGTTATAAATCAAACATTCACCAAGCGAGTCACTGAGGAGCTTCACTACTCAATTTCAGAAAGAAATTTTGGAAGTGAAGGAATTGAACAATTGTGGCCTAAGCAGCTCTAACTCAAGGTTTTCATGAGAGACCTTTCAGGTATGCACTCGACTTGTAGCAATCTGGGACTACTAGGACTCACTAATAGTCATACCAATGGCGAGGAAATTTAACACTGGATACAGCACTATTGCAACAAGCAGGAGGAAGGAAAAGATCCATTTAGAATGAAAATTTTGGCAATTTATTAGGGACTAGAGAAGTCGCCCCATTAGTCAAGGGGCTAATAGAAAATTTTACCATGATCAAAGAAGAGTTGCACATCCCCAACAAACTTTTCCTTTTGAGGTATGAGTATGAAATGTAGAGCAGCGAGATAATCGTCGCAACAAGAGATCGTTGATACCTTCAATTTGCCATATGAGGGCAATATCTGCACTAAGGTCTCTCTAATTAAGCTAATGATGTAGTGGTCATCACAGTGCTAATTACAAACTATTAAATCAACAACATCTTAATAGACACAAGGAGCTCGGTGAATATTATTTTCAAGAGTGTCTATGAGAAGATGCAACAACAGACTTCATTGTAGTGAACGCTTTAACTCCGCATAGTGCCATCTTTGGCCAACCACTGCTAAACACATTTTAGGCAATCATTCCTCATACTTTATTGTCGTGAAGTTCCTAGTAAGATGTCATATAGTGATTGTGAGAACAAACTTGCAAAATCATGGGCATGTTATCCAAAAATAGTTAGGAATATGAAAGGGAAATTTCTTTAACTTGGTGTTTAAAGGGAATTGGGTTGAAGACTATTGAAGTCATTGAAGAAGTGTTGATGTCTGAAAAAAGTCAAGTCACTTAACTAGAATTTGTGCTTAAAATTATTAATATTAGGATGCCGATAATCAGGGGTCAATGTCGTGTATAAAGCATCGAGAGTCAGGCATTAATATTTGTAGTTAGTATCGAAGGTCGATGTCGAGAGGGCATCTGTCGTCGATGTTGAAAGGGCTTTGGTCGCCGATGTTAAGATGACATCAAACAAATATAAGCTGTCAAGTTATGGGTGTAGAAATTGCTAGCGTCAAGCATCAACGTCAATACAGTATCACACTTTGATGTTGTGATGATTTTGAAATGTAGATGGTCTAACAACGTCAAATATCAATGTTGAGATGACATCGGGTATTGTTTTGAAACTAAAGTCGTGACCCATCAGTGACAAATGAAAATGAGAATATTCGATGAATATGGTATTGACAGTGGATGATTGATTTGGTGTTGCATATATAAAATAAGAAATTTAATTTTTATATTTTAAATTAAAAAATTTTAAATAAAAGAAAATATATTAAAAATATTCATAAAATATTTTAAGGCACACATGTCGGACACACGTGCCCAATTTGTACATAATATTTTTTTAATCAGACACATTTTTGGCATGTCCGACACATGTTCAATACGTGTCTTATAGGATATGTGTCGAGCACTGCACACCTCTTTTAGAAAAAGTGTCGGTTTACCAGAGGTGATTTTTTATAAAATACCCAAATGATATGTTAAAAGATGACATATTAAATTTGTATTGAACTATGAAGGAACAAATTAACATGCATAAATTACACATGACGTAAAGTGTCAAGTATATTAGTGCTAGAGAGCATCATCAAATACTTTCTAGTTTGGCCGGCCATAAAGTTCCAAACAAAAGATTGTCTTCAATTTCTATCAATGAACATCAATAAATTCTTCATTCCACTTAGTAGAAGTATTTAATAAAATCTTAAATTAGAGGGAAATTTAATATAAAAAAAGAGAGGGAATGAGGGGAGCCACTAGTATAACCATCTTGTAACCATCATAATTCTTTCGTCCTTTGCACACTTGGCCAACTACAACTCCTCATGCAAAGGCTGGCCACTCTACTCCAAATAAGCAATTTAATTAGGTGAATTAAGATGGCTAACACAACATATAATTATAAATACACTTAGAAAAAAACTTCCACTTATGAGATAATATATTCACATAAAGAAAATAACAAAAATAATCTAATTCTTGAGTCCTTACTCTAGTAAAGCCCTCCTAATCTTGGATATTGTAATTGAACCTCCTTTCTCTTGATTAGCACTATGTTCTATATCAGTCTATCAATTTTGGTTGACAAATATCTAATATTAAAATAAATATTATAAAAGTTTTATAAATAATCAATAAATAATATTTTTTATATATTCCCTTGTTATTTTCGCAATAAACCTCCAAAATATTAGAAAATAGTGGAACTAAACTTGCACCCAATTATCCAGAAAATTGGGTTCAAGCTAAGTCAAACCAATTCAAGCTAAATCGGTTTACTCGAACTAGGCTCCGAAGCGAACTCACCATTCTATAAATGAATTCACCTCTACCAAACAACTAAGATCTAAAAACTCATTCCAGTCAGATGAAAGTAGCCTATTATCGAGTACCATCTATGAAGTCAGCCTACTGACAACTCAAGGGGGTGACTTACTATGGGAAACTATTGATCAGCTATTCAACTATTCGACCATCAATATAGAATAAGCCAGAGACTTCTTAAGAGCTCAACAGACAACATCAAGTCCAATATTTTAATCAGGCTATATAACTATTGTATATTTCTTCTATTTTTTTGTATAGCTATTTATGTAGCAAGTTCTGCCGCAATTAAAACCCAACTCAATTCCATAAATAGAGAATCGATGGATTAACTTAGTTTACACAATTTTTTACACTCAAACTCATTTTACAAAAATTTCAGAGTGAGACTTTTTCTCTTTATTTCTGTGCTTTTTTACCTCTATTCTCAGTATTGATTAGACAAAAACCATATAGTTTTTCTTTACATTAGTATAAAGAAAAGAGCTCTTAAAAAAAAAAATCCTAAATTTAATTGATAATCATTACATGTTTTTCCCCAACAAATTCTCAGCATTAATAAACCAAAATTTAAGCACAAATTGCATTGCTGTATCATGCGCTAGCAATAACAATTTCCACATCATGATATTCGTATGGGTAAAAAAAAAAGACAATGCAATGAAATTCACGGAATATTCTACCTCCAATCGATGCTCCTTAGCTCGATTGCATCGCTTTCCATGGCGATAAGCTCCGCGAGGTTCCTCATCTCTTCGCAGAAGAAGAGGCAGACGTTCTTCTTCGACCTCTTGGGGGATAGCGCAAGGGATGTTACCGCGGGCGACGCCACCACCACGGACGGCGAGGAGGAATAGCTCCGACTGGCATGGATTGCTTCGTTGTTTCTCCCGTAATAGAGATCAAGATCCCTGAGTTCTGATCGGATCAGCGTATTCCTCCTCGAAAATAGCAACGGTCTGGTTGCGGTGGGTGACCCGTGCTGATTTAATTCACCTCTGGAGACGATGCGGGTAGGTATGAGGTTAACGCTTCGGCAAAAGGAGACTGCTGCCATTTGTGACTCACCAAAAGCAGAGTCTCTCTCTCCCTCTCTCCTCTAACTCTTGTTCTAAAGTTTGATCCGCTACTTTTTTTTGGGGAATTTTGGGCAAAGCCCGTATATTAAACCAAAAGATTACAAGAGAAAAAACTAGCTAAAAGGAAGCTAGAGAACAGTGGAAAAGTAAATAACAAAAAGGAAACCAAAGGCAAAGAAACAAAATATGTCCCAAGAGGGCTCAGAAATACAAAATTGGTACAGGATATCTAAAAAACTAGCTGAACAAAATGTTCAACACCAAAAGGAGCCCGAATGTCTTCCCGGTTGCCGACGAAGTACCAGACCAAGTCAACAGCCAAAAAGGGGAAAGCAGCATCAGTGGCAGACGAAGGCCGTCCAGGGAAGTGTACCAAATCATCATTGCCATGGGACATCAAAAATTCTCTGCCTGTTGGTAAAAGCCCCCAGAAAAACAGTTGGGGAAAGTGGTTTGTAAACTGTCAATGTGTTTCCATTTGGAAACTTTAGCAGAAATGGCCCTTGAAATTTTGTGGCAGAGAGCAGAAACGGAGTTTACCATGCCACCATACCTCCTATCATTCCTCTCCCTCCAAAGGAAATAAACCATACAGCAAGTAGAGAGGTAGCAGAAATTTCGTTCAGCAGCACCAAAAACTTGATAATCCTCATAAAATTCAAAGAGTTGCATAATGGTAGGCCTAAGAAGGAAACATCCCACATCGGGGATCAATGCGTGTAAGACCGAGAAAGAGAATGGGCATTGAAAAAACAGGTGGGAGGTGGATTCATCTTCATTATGGCAAAAGTAACAACGAGTGTTAATATGAATCCTTCTAGCAGCTAAAACATCAGCAGTTTTAAGTCCCCCATTAATGGCAAGCCAGGCGTATGAAGAGTAGCGGATGGCAAAATGCTTATGCCAAATATAAATGTGCCAAGGGACATCAGAAATGTCCCCAAAAAATTTCCTAGAAAAAGTTTTGAAATTAGGTACACCTTTACCAGTCCAGGAAATCACATTTCCTCCCACCTGAATCGGCATAGAGTTAAAAAGTTGTTGCAGATGAACAGGAACATTTCTCAAATCCCAAACGCCATTAGCCACCAGGTTGCACACCATCATGTCAGGCGGGAAACAATGCAAATTAAGATCAGCTAGAGATTGCCCATTCACCCAAGGGTCCCAATTGAGAGACAGGGAGTATTCCGAATCAGTAACATGAAATTTCAGAGAGTTCTTAATAGAAATAGCAGTAGAGCAAATAAGTTTCCAGTAAGGGGAGGCCTTAGAACTAATGGGTTTAAAAGGTGAATCAAATTTCAACTTGTACCAGCTATTAAGGGGAGTATTAAATAAGTAGAATCTCCAAAGAAAAGTGCTAGCAAACCCAAAATACATGGATTTGATGTCAGGGATGCCAAGACCCCCCAAGCAATAAGGCATGGTAGTATTCTTCCAGGATATAAGATGGAGCTTCTTCTCAGCAATAGATCCATGATATAAGAATCTAGCACACATTCTATCAATGAGTTTACAACCAGCTTTAGGTATAATAGCTCCCCGAATCTAATACGCAATCGTGTTAGCAATTGTAAATTTCAAGTATTGAATCCTACCTGCAAAAGACAGAAATTTAACTTTCCAACCAGCAAGTAGAGTAAAAAGTTTACTCAGTAGTGGTTGGAAGTAAGAAATAGAAAGCTTTTTGGTGGAGATGGGAATCCCAAGGTATTTGAAAGTTTGAACAGCTTGGGAGAAATGGAGGATGTTAACAATTTCAGAGGTGGTTTGGGTTTCCCTGGAGAACATAATGGAGGATTTATCTCTGTTAATGTGAAGGCCCGGGGTATCAGCAAAGTCAGTGAGGATTTGGTTCAGAATATGAGCATTATGAACAGTGGCAGCCCCAAAAACCAGCACATCATCGGCGTATAAGAGGTGGTTGAAAAAAGTGTTACCACACGGAAAACCACCAAAATTATTACCATCCAGATAACTAGAAAAAGCATCCATAGCTATGGCAAAAAGAAGGGGGGAGAGGGGACATCCCTGTCTTAAGCCGGAAGTAGAAGTGAAATAGCCTTGGAGAGCTCCATTAATGCAAACAGAAAAAGGCACATCTACAATACAGCCTTTGATCCACGAAATGAACTTAGGAGGGAAACCTTTCTCGTGCATTCTAGAAATAATAAAATCTCTAGAAATGCAATCAAAAGCTTTCTTGATATTCAATTTTGCACAGAAGTAATCTTTCCCAGAAGTATGCTTGAAATCTTTCAGAATTTCCATAGCCAAAATGATGTTATCAGTGGCTAACCGGTCCTTGATGAATCCAGCCTGGCTGTTATGAATGATTTTTGGCATGAAAGGTTTCAACCTATTAGCCAAAATTTTTGCAATGATTTTGTAAAAGGTATTGCAGAGGGAGATGGGTCTGAACTCATTAATATGAGAGGCATGGGAAGTTTTGGGAATCAAAACAATAGTCGTGGCTTTAACAGATTTGGGGAGAGAACCAGTTTCAAAAAAAATTTTAACAGCTTGGCAAACATAGTGCCCTGTGATGCTCCAAGTAGATTTATAAAACTCATAAGTGTAACCATCGGGCCCAGGGGAAGAGGATTTGGAGCCAGAGAAAATAACATCCTTGATCTCCTGACTAGTAACCGGAGTAGTCAGCAAGGAATGGTGCTCTTGAGGTATAACCGAGCCTTTAGGGTAAATGATCTCACCATTCAGAAGGGGAGGGGGAGTGGCATTAAAAATCCCTTTAAAATGGTTAACAGTTGCACGAGCAATATCAGAGAGAGAGGAAAACATCCCATCATCAGTAGTAATGGCTTTGATGCAATTTGAATTGCCTCTCGATTTAATTCTAGCATATAAATATCCCAAGTCATCCTCACCATTGGATAGCCATTTGGCTTTCCCCCTTTGCATTATCCAGTTAGTCCAAGCTTTCTGGTAAAGACTCAAAGAGGAATTGATTTCTTTAAGAGAAATGTTAAGTTCAGAGTTGAGAGGGTCCCTTTGCAAAAGTTCCAAACATCTACTTTGATTGTGCTCCAACAACAAGACCTTATCCTGGAGGTAATTGGCAGAAGACCAATTCCTTTTCTTTAGACAATTCTTCAACGTTTTAAGCTTCAGGTAAAGATTGGCAATAGGGCTGGCACAAGTATGAGTGGAGAAAGCAGATAAAACACAGTCCCAAAACCCCTCCATATGAATCCAGTAGTTCTTAAATAAGAATCTCCCAGCCGGCTTAGAGAGATTGCCCGAACAGAGAATAAGGGGAGAGTGGTCTGAACATCCAGGGGGTTCGACTGTATAGTAGGAGGTGGGGTAATTAACAAGCCAGTCAAAATTAACAATCATTCTATCTAATTTGATGTGAATGGGGTCATCAGATCTTTGGTTAAACCAGGTGAAATTCAAACCAGTAGAGGAAAGATCAAAAGTTCCAGAGTCAAATAACCAGGAGTTTAATTCGTTCAGTTGGCTGTGATGAGGGGGAGCACCCCCTTGTTTATCTTTCAGATCTTTAAAACAGTTGAAGTCACCCATAATGACCCAAGGGCCAACCATCCCCTCCGCAATTAGAGCCAGCTCTTTCCAAAGTGAAATCCTGTCTGCCAACGTGTTGGCAGCATAAACCGCAGTTAAGGCAAAAGGAGCAGAAAGTGGTGAAGAAACAATACCATGGATGAACTGGGGGGAGCATTGAGACATTTGGAAAGAGACAGCAGACGAATTCCATTTCAACCAAATACGCCCTGGGCCAGAATTGTCAAAATTATTGCAGCTAGCTTCCAAATTAAAAACCTCGTGGGAATGGTAGAACCAGTCATCAGAAAGAAGATGAAGTTGAATTTTTGCTTCAAGAATATAGAGGAGGTCGAGGCGATGAGAAGAAATTAATTTTTTGCAAGCAGAGACTTTATCTGGGCTGTTGAAACCGCGGACATTCCAGCAACCAATGGCGGGAAGGTTCATTTAGACTTAGTGGATTTTTGCGCCTTCTTAGCGCTTTTGGTCTTGGGATTTTTAGCAGGCTGTTTTTGGCTGTGTTGTTTGGGATCAGGAGGTTCATCAGAAAGAGGAATGATGTTGCTAGAGGAGTGTTCTGATTCTCCGGATTGCTCAGTAGAATCTTCTAAGAGGAGCGGGTCAAATTTGTTTGGTGAGGTAGAGAGATTTCCAGTGGGTTTGATCCACGGAGGAGGAGTGGTTTTGCGATTATTTTTTGGAGAGGACGGGACAGTAATGAATTCCTCCTCACCTGGATCATTAGTGATCGAGGGGGAAGGTAGAGTCTTAGTAAAAGAGGAAGAAGGATCTTCGGGGACAACAGAGGAGGGAAGGTTTAAATTAGGAATTGGGACAGAGACAGGGGAGTTGGTTTTAGACTTTTCCTCCTCATGGCTGGGAGCGACTATTGGAGGAGGATCGGCGGCAGTAGGTGGAAGATTGGCAGTGGTAGATGGAGGGTAAGAAAGGATAGCAGGAGAAGGGGAGGGGGGGAGAGGAGGTCTACCTCTGGGTCTGCTTTTGCTTCTGGCTCTGGGTTGAAAGGGAATCACCGTTTTCGGTTGAGGATTTTTGGGGCAAAGATTGGGAGGGTGGACGAGAGAGCCGCAGCCAGAGCAAGGAGTGGGTTTCCAGTCATAGATGACTTTAAGGTTGACATCATCACCATCTAAAGAGATAGGAATTTCATCGGGAAAAGTAGATTTGCTTGTCACCAAGATGCAGACCCTAGCAAAGGTTAGACGGGTTTTTCGAGCAGTTAAAGCGTCGACTGCTAAAGGATGGCCGATAAAACTAGCGATTTTGGAGATGCCCGGAGGGTTCCAAACAGCCAGCGGAAGGTCAACAATCTTTACCCAGATAGGGATGGAGGTGAACTCATCGCGCTTGGGAATGAACTTAGGATTCCATTGTTGTAAAATAAAGGGTCTCCCGAAAAAAAAACCAAGGTCCGCCAGTCCAGGCAGCGTCATAATCTTCCTTCGCCGAGAATTTGAAAAGAAAAAATCCATCATTCAAAGAGAGCAAGTCGATCGCACCTTTGGGATTCCAAGCTTTCTGAACCACATTCTGCAAACTCAAGTAAGTTGGCCTCGGACCAACAGAGTAACCGACAAGCGAAAGACTCCAGTCGGACGTCCCAAGCTGAAGCTCACCAGCAGAAAAGGGAACCTTTGGTGCTGGAGGAACAAAAGAGAGAGAAAACTCCGAGGCAATAGGATCTTTGTTGGTAAGGTTGTTGAGGAAGTTAAGTCCAGGAGGAGCAGAGAAAACAGTTCCTCCTGACCCAGGAAGGGGAGGAAATTCAGAGGTGTAGGAGGCCGAAGCCATGCAAGGGAGGTTGGGGAGGGAGAAGCCCTCCCCAGCGAGCGGCGAAGGAAGCGCGGGAAAAGAAGGAGGCGCCAAGGAAACCCTAGCAGAGCTCCCCAGAAAAAACCCTTCTTCCGTAGCTTGGCTTTGATCCGCTACTCTCTAAGAGATTTTTAATTTTCAGAATTAATTTTGAAATAAAAAATGAAGCCAACTTTTAGATTTGCTTGCATCTATATTTGGCAAATTAATGAGTCCGGTCAACTGACATGCGGACATCCAATCCGGACACGCCACCTCACCCGGATGCACTGGGCCCAGGTATTTTTGAGTGACGTGGCGCGTTTTTATTGGTGTCCGGACTAATACGGACACCAGACACAATAATTTGCACTATATTTGTAGCCGTAGTGGTCATTTGTTTGGAAGATTTAGTCAAAATTTAGGTAACTTTTAAGCTAACCTAATTTTTTTCAAATCATTTTTCTAACCATATAAATTATGCTATCTTAAAGTTTTGTCGAGAAAGATAATGTGTGCTCCCGTCTGGCGACTCTGAGGCGATTTAAGGTTTCCGTTTCTCTCGCTCTTCTTCCTTGGATTTATGGTGTTTTTGTTTGATTTTTCGCTGCATTTTTTTCCTTTGGCTTTGTTGTTTTTTCTCTGGTGGCTTTAATTTGTGGTTTTTCGGTTGCTTTTCGTTTGGGAGATGACGACTCCATCGTCATCTCTCCTCTCGAATGTTGTTTCCTCCAATGGCTACACTAGATATTTTAAGGAGGTTGTTTATGGCACTTCTTCTGCTGCTCCTAAGCTCTGTTTTGTGCAGTCTTCTTTTAAGGGTTGTCCTGCTTTGCTTTTCGATGACTCTGTTGTTTCGCAACTTGCAGTCCCTTTTGCCCTTACTCTTGTAGGTAAATTTGTGTTACGTCGGCCTAATATGGACATGATCTGGAAAATTTTTTTGTGAGTTTGAAACTTGCTGGGTCGTTTCATGTCGGGTTGCTGGATCCGCGGCATGTTGCTATCCAATTAACGAACGATCTGGACTACAGTCGTATCTTTGCGCGTAGATCTTACTACATGCAGGGTTGTCAAATGCGGCTCCTCAAATGGACGCCTAACTTTGATGTGCGTGAGGAATCTCCTATTGCGCCGATTTGGTTTGCCTTCCCTAACCTGAGATTACACTTTTTCAATACGCAAATTTTGTTTGGCCTAGCGTCGATTTTTGGAAGGCCCTTACAAATTGATCAGGCCACGACATCTATCTCGCGTCCCTCTGTTTCTCGTGTGCTTGTGGAACTTGATGTTTCTAAGAAATATCTGTCGGAGGTTTGGTTAGGTTCTGAGCTTAACGGCTACTTTCAAAAGGTTGAATTTGAAAATCTACCTATTTTCGGCTTTCACTGTAAAATGCATGGCCACACTTTTAACGATAATTATAGGTTGCATCCTCATCTTCACAAAGGTAATGTTGTGTCTAAACCATCTCAATAAAATGTTGAAGTTCCATCTTATAATGATAACTTGCATCATGTTGCTCACAATGGTAATGATAACCTGGATCATGTGGAGAATGAAGGAATTATTTCAATGTCTAAAGATGCTCACTTTCTTGCTGTTAATGGTTCTTTAAATACTTTGAATGATCCTTTACCTATTTCTAATTGTGTTACTTTAACAGCTCAGGCATCCCTTGAGGTTTCTCATCCTAAACAGGTTGATACTAGCGGTAATGAGAATGGCTCACTTGCTGTTAAGCTATTCTTGAATAATCAAGGGTTGAACGAATCATCTTCTCCAACTTCTACTAATCCTATTGCTCCCATTTTAATTTGCTCTTCAAATTCTCCTTTAACTACTAATGTTGGTGATGGTTTATGCTCTATTCATAATCAGGAACATGCTAATTCTAATCTCCAGATTATTCCTTTTGTTCATGGAGAATCTAGTTAGAAGGATTTAGTTGTTATAGAAAATGCTCAGCTTGGGTTGCATATTAGTGAGGCGGATGGGGAAGAATCGCTGGAAGAAGGTGAGCTCCTTCACCAAGGTAACGCTATAGATCCTATTCCGGATTATAAGACTCCTACTACCTCCCATATGTGTTATGATAATCTTACTAATAATGAGGATCTTGAATTTACTTCTACGTGTTTTGCTAAAGATGATCTGGATACTAGCTTTGTTAAAGGTCAAGGTAAACGTGGTAGAAAGAGCAAAAATCCTATGTTACAATCGGGAAGGAATACAAATCTTGTTTTAAAATCTGGTATCCATACCAGGTCTCAAATTACTCGTTAATTCTTTTGTTATGGTTAAATCGATTATTTGGAATGTGAGGGGCATTGGGTGTGCCTCTTCTAAGTTACGGGTTAAGAATCTTTGTCGTATTCATGATATATCTATGTTGGTTTTGCTTGAACCTCTTTTTAATGTTTCAAAGTTACCTAGTACTGCTAAATTTCTTGGTTTTAAGCATTTTATGGCTAATTGTGCTAATAAGATTTGGGTTTTCTGGAAAGACTCGGTTCATATTGATGTTCTTGGTAACTTTACTCAAGTGCTTCATTGTTATATCGATGTTATAAATGTTAAGTGTTGTGCTTCTTTTGTTTATGCGACTTCCTCTCATGGCATTAGGAAAGTTTTGTGTGAACAATTAACTGATTTCCATAGAATGTATCATGTTCCTTGGTTGGTGGGGGTGATTTTAATGCTATCTTCAATCCTGCCGAGCGTTCTAGGGGATCTTCTCCTAACTCTTATTCTATGGAAGATTTTAATAATATGATTATTAACTGTAATCTCATTGACATTAGTTTTTCAGTAATTAGTTTACCTGGAATAGAGGGCGCCTTTGGCAAAGACTAGATTGTATTTTATTTAATAATAATTGGATTACTTCTTTTAGCATTATTTTTGTTTAGCATCTTAGTCGTACTCTTTCGGATCATTCTCCCTTACTTCTTGACCTTAATACTAGTCAGATTAATGCTGTTCCTCAATTTAATTTTCAAAATATGTAGCTTCAACATGATTCATTTTTAGGTGTTGTGCAAGATAATTGGAATGCCTGTCTTCATCCTGACAATTCTATTGGGGGTATGAATAGGCTTTGGTTTAAGTTGAAATAGCTTAAGCAAGTCTTAAATTGGTGGAATCATAATGTTTTCAAAAATATTTTTACTAATATTTTAAAAGCTGAAGATTTGGTTAATGATAGAGTGAGTTTTTGTCAAAATTTTCCTACTAAGGCTAATTTTGACTCTCTTAGAGAGGCTAAATCCAACCTTTCTAATCTTCAGGCTCAACAAGAGACTTTTTAGAAACAAAAGGCTGCTACTAAGTATTTGGTGGAGGGTGATAATAATACTAAGTTTTTTCATGCTTTGGTTAATCGTAAATGTGCCTCTAATTCCATTCTGAAAATTGCTCGGGATGATGGGTATATTACTGAGAATGGTGAGGAAATCTCTTTGTTGGCCGTTCAGCATTTTAAAAATAGGCTTAATAAGGATTTCTCTCCTTGTAATTTGATTAACCCGTCCATTATTCCCTCTCTTATTTCTGAGGTGGATAATGTCATGCTTGCTAGCTCCCCTTCTTTTGAGGAATTAAAAACTATTGTTTTTATATGAATTGCAACTTTGTGGCTGGCCCTGATGGTTTTAGTACTAATTTTTTTAAAAAAGCTTAGGATATCATTAAGGATGATCTTTTTGCTGCTGTTTTGGATTTCTTTGCTGGTAACCATATGCCTAAGTTATTTGCCTCTACTTCTATTGTTCTCATCCCTAAGAAGAGTAATGCTACTTGTTGGGATGATTACAGACCTATTAGTCTTTGCACTTTTTTCAATAAATTACTTTCTAAAATTTTTATATATCGATTATCTGATGTTCTTCCAAAGATCATTTCTCAATTTTAAATGGGTTTTGTTAAAGGTCGCCCTATTTATGATAATATTTTGCTTGCCCAAGAATTTTGTCATGATTTGGATATTAAGGTGAGGGGTGGTAATTCCATCCTCAAACTGGACATTTCCAAAGCTTGTGATAATATTAGTTGATAGTTCATTTATAATATCTTGCAAGTCTTTTGGTTTTAATTTAGATTTAATAAATCTTATTAAGAATTGTATTAAGGAGTCCTACTTTTCTATGATTATTAATGACAAAAGTTCTAGTTTTTTTAAGTCTTCTCATGGTTTAAGATAAGATGACCCGATGTCCCCTGCGCTTTTTATTAGAGCTGTTGATTACCTCTCTAGCAATATTGCTAGCATGTTTGAATATCAACCTAACATGTATTTCAGAACCACGGGGGCTTCCCTATTTCTCACCTTTGTTTTGCTGATGATTTTATCATTTTCATGAACGCTTCTCGGAATAATATCAATAGACTTATGTATTTTTTTTCATGATTTTTACACTGTTAGTGGTTTGTCCATAAATAACCATAAAAGTTGTTTCATTGTCCCTAATAATATGAAGAGGAATCGTATCTTTGTTATTAAGAATCTGACTGGTTTTGTGCATGGGCAGGTACCTATTAAGTACCTTACTATTCCTTTATTTAAGGGTAGAAAAAAAACTTTCTTGTTCAACAATTTAATTGCTTCAATTCAGCATAAACTTATATCCTGGGAGTCTAATTTTTTGAGTTATGGGGGTTGGCTTACTCTATTTAAAAGTGTGCTGTGTTCTCTCCCTGTTTATTCCTTTCGAACTTTGCTTCCCACTAAATGGGTGTGTAACCGTATTGATATTATCCTGAACAAGTTCATTTGGAAAGGTGCTTCTAGTAACACTAAAATTATGTGTGCCTCATGGGATAAGTGCTATGGTATTTTATAAGAGGGTGGTCTTGGTTGTAAAACTATGACTAACCTGGCCCATGCATTTTCTTATAAAATTTGGTTCAATTTCCGTGCTAATTTGTCCTTATGGGTGAGATTTATGTTTTCTAAGTATTGTGGTGAGAAGCATCCTTCTACTTGTTATGTTAATAGTGGTGATTCCAAAGTCTGGCAGAGGATGTGTAAAATTAAGTGGGAGGTGGAGCCCCACATTTCTTGGGGTCTTGGTTGTGGTAATGTTTTTTTTTTTCTCTGGTAGTACCAATGGTTAAATTCAGTTTCTATTGATTCTCTTATTAATTCTTCCTCCATTGAGAATGTTAAGGTTAATCACTTTATCACTAACAATTGTTGGGACTTAGATAAGCTTGCCGAGGTTGTTCCTAATTGCATTATTCAGGAAATTCTCACTATTCCTATTAAAATTGATTCTAAAGATGTTATCTTATTTAAGTTAGCTAATGATGGCTTATTTAGATTGAAAGATGCTTGGCATAATTTTAGAATTAAAAAAGAGGTTAATTTCATTTACTCTAGGATTTGACATAAAAGTATTCCTTCTACGGTGTCTACCTTTGTCTGGAGAATTTTAAACAGATTTATTCCTACGGATGATATTTTTTCTAAAAGAGGTTTTGTCATTCCTTCTAAATGCCAATGTTGTTTCCATGTTGAAAGCATGCACCATGTGTTTGTGTTTGGGCCTATTATGGTTAAAACCTGGTGTTTCTTCGATGATATTTTAAGTTTAATAAGTTTAAGGGGAACATGTCCATTTATGAGCTTATTCAGGTTTGGTTTGTGAATTATAAAGGCCATGTTAGGAATGTTACCTCTTCCCTTGTCCTTTGGTATCTTTGGTTGGAAAGAAACAATGTTGTGTTTAATGGTATTAAAATGGATTCGTCCAGGGTTATTTATAATGTGAAAGACAAATTATTTAGTCTGGCTTCTGTTAATTTAATTTCTATGAAATGTTTTTATTAGTGTTACCTTGTTGTTTCTGACCTTGGTCTCAAACTACAATAGTTTTCCACCTCTCCCACTCCTCATCTGATGTTCTGGTTAAAACGAGGATGGGCTTTTTCAAACTTAATGTTGGTACTGAGGTGGTTAACAATATTATGGGATGTGGTGGCATTATTAGAGATGGCTACGGTAATTTTATTCTCGACTTTGCGAGGCCTTCTGGTAATCCTTAGTTGGCTATTTTGAACTCTATTCTTTATGGGTTAAATAGTTGTCTTTCCCTTGGTATTACCAACATTACCATTGAGGTTGAGTGTCTCCTAGATGTTCAATGTTTACTTATTAGTGTGGATGCTCCTTGTGATCCTAAGTTGTTTTATATTGTTCGTGCTATCAAGTTTTTAATGACTCTTGTTTATACTTGAGTACTCTCATGTGCTTAAAGATGGTAATGCTTGTGCTAGGTGGCTAGCTCTGTTTTTCAATGATTTTGTGGAAGCTAATTCTCCTGCACCTCTTAGAGGCCTTATTAAATTGGATAAAATTTCTCTTCCTTATGTCAGAAATTAATTGGTTATCTTCCTGTTTTCGGGTTTTGATCCGGTGGTGCTGCTCTTCTGTGTTGCTTTGGTTTGGTGGATTGGTTTGTCTGGTTCATTCTCATCTGGATTGTGGTTTGGAGGTATTTGAGGTGATTTTTCTTTATGGGTCTTGCTTTACTAGTTCTGGGTGGAGCAATGATAGTAGGATTTTTTTTTTTGTT
Organism: Dendrobium catenatum; assembly: GCF_001605985.2. Classification (NCBI taxonomy): domain Eukaryota; kingdom Viridiplantae; phylum Streptophyta; class Magnoliopsida; order Asparagales; family Orchidaceae; genus Dendrobium; species Dendrobium catenatum. The sequence goes on from NW_021318880.1 coordinate 141,270, forward strand.
CTTTTTCTTTTGTCATTGGTCTGGTGCCTTTGGCTGGGTTTCCTTACGATTTTTGGCTTGTTGTTTTTGAGTTGGTTGGGGAGATGGGTTACCTGCTTCTATGAGGTTGATATTGGCGCCGGGGTGGGGAGCCCTGCTATTTAGTTAGGATGAAGGTGCGGGATTGGACTGATTGCTGCTGTTTCACCCTTTCCCTGGTGGATTCCTTAGGTATTTATGGTATTTGCTGGATGCTTTGTCTTATCAATTTGATCTGTAATTATGATGGTGGGTATTTTGGGAGTTTTGATCTTGTGATTTCTTCTGGGGTCACTCACATTAATGCTGGTATGGGGTGGGGAGGCCTTTTCTGTAATTGGTTGATGTTGGTGTTTATTGGTGTTTTGACTGGTTGGAATTAGGCTGCTTTTAATGATATTCTATTCTATGCTACTTTCTTTACTAATTCCTTTTTGTTTTCTTGTAGGAAGACAATATACTTTTTACATGGGTGGTATGGTTTTCTTCTTGGTATGTGCCCCTTTTTGTTCTATTCATTTTTGTGTTTTTTTTCCCTCTGTTTTGTAGGTATTTTTTTGTGTCTTTCAATGCTTCATTCAGTTTTGGATAATGGGAGGTTACGTTGATTGCTGATATGTATTGTCTCCCCATTTTTTGGGTGTTCACCCTTGAGCACCGTAGAATGTATCTAGGTTTCCTTGTATTTTGGATTAGCAGGGATCATGAGCTTTTAGGTTTTTTTTTTTTTTATTTTTTGGATTGTAGCTCTTTTGAGCGGTAGTAAAGCTCGAGGTCCCTTTAAGGACCTTGTAATTTCCCCTTTATATCAACGCGTAGGACCCTCCGTGGGTTTCCCCTTAAAAAAATTGTTGATCAACATAAATTTTATTATTTTCTTAATTCTCTCTTGCATCAAATTAAATTTAATAAAACATGAGGAAGTAGGATGTAAGAGATTTATATCACTTCATGTATATGTTTCTTGTTCATTCAACCCAATAAACTTCAAAATATAGGTCAAAATATTTTCTTTGATCATGATTAAAATAAATTATGCTAAATAGTTCTCTAGGATTTATCCCCTCAATATTTACTAAACTTGAATTAAATTCTACTTTTAACCTAAAGAACCACTAGAGTTTGAGATTCACAAACTTCTATTACGAACGCTAAGAATAATAAGTAGAGAAAGAGATAAACATTCCATTCATATTCTATAACAAAGCTTATTGATAGGTAAAGTTTTAGGCTTAGTCAGATACAGCTTTCTTATTACTTTGAAAAGTTGTTATAGAAAGTAACGTTTTCTAAAAGAATTGTTGAAAATAATTTCCTAGCATAAATTAAGACAAGTGGAAAAATTCACTGCTCGGAAATTACATTGTGGTAATAATCTTTAATGAGTCACAATGTTCCTTCATTTAAATCTCCAGCATACTCCCATTAAATTTCCTAATCCATTCCATCACAAAATCTACATTAGTATTCCATTGAAGCACTTGAAAAAATCATGGTTCAATAAGATCTAGTAGAATTCAAAAACACATTAAAACATATTAAGAATATTGAAAAATTATGAAATGAAACAAAACTATTCTAGATAAATCCCTATGGATATTCCAAATTTTTTTACTCTTTAAACTTCTTAATTTCCCCACACTTAAATCTAAAACCATATATTAGGGTACTCGATCAAACTTGCACCCTATTTATTAATTGGCCCCTACTACTTTACCTTAAAGGTTACTTCTCCTCCAAACCATCTAAGACATTTACACCATTCTTAAAACCTTGCTAAAACCCTACAAGTCTAATTGAACCACCATTTAGAATCAAGTCAAGGGTTACACCAATTTTGTTTCATAACTAAAAGTTTTACGGACTCTTAAATAAATATTTGTTGCATTTCTTTCCCAAGGATCTTATGGTGATGTCATTGATTTTGTGATTTTTGGTGATGCTATAACATTTAATAATTGGCTTCTTATGACCAAGTTGATGTGTATTGGTGAGAATTTTAAGGAACTATAATTTTTTTCCTAAAGTGCATATCTTAAAATTATGCTATATTTTAATCCACTACTCTTACCCTTTTCTCTAGGTACCCTACATTCTCAAACGACAGCATCTACTATCTAATTCAGCATCATCAACATATTGATGACCAGGATGTATGAATATATTATATCATACAAAGGAGTTAGCAAATATCCAAATTAATAAGATAAAGCTTTTGCAAGAGGTTGAACTTATTATGATATATTTTTGTGATCATACTATAGGTAAACCAAAATATATTTCAAACTTATTTTATCTAGCTTTAAAAATTTTTTAATAGGATTTATACTTAATATAAGCTATTATTAAAACCTAAAGATTAATATGAGAGAAATAGAAATATAGAGCGATGACTTATACGCTAAAGAAAGTTTTTAGATGAGAAAGTATAAGATTGTTCCAAAGGTCATTCTTCCTCTTTTGAACACCCTTGAGTTCTTAGTTTCATAAAATTGATAGATTCAAATCCTTTTGTTTATACCTTTGTGAGATATTAGATCTAAAAAGAAATTATGTATTTTATATATCAAGCTATATCTTTAGATTTAATGACTTCTTGCTTAGAGTAGAATTAAGTGTAGGGTTTCTCCATTATCTATGACAGAGAGATACTTCTCTACCTTGATGTGCTAAAGTTTTAGAGTACTAACAATCCTTTTAGTAAGTCTCATAGAGTGGGCATTGGTTGTTGGTGCCAAACCACTATATATCAACTTACATGTTCTTTACCTTTTGCTTTATTAATTTAATACAATTTTCCTTTATTTAATGCTTTGTGGTGACATACACTATCTAATGATGATATTCATAAATAATGAGCATTAATATACCATAACCATAGGATAAACAACTATTTAAGGTTAAGCTCATTAGCTAATTTTTGTGTATAATCGAAATACTGGTATAAATACTTAATAAAAAAAGGGTTGACTGATCTACTAAAAAGGAAATTCATTATCCACCAAGAATAAACTTAGGCCTCTATATAGGAGTATAGAATATCAAGAGAAATGCTTGAGTATTTGGATGTGTCCAAGTAGTCAAACATGCAATAGAATGAACAAGGAGTAATTATATATGAAGTGCTTACCCAAATAAGAAAAGGTTCATAATGAGTAATGATATACTAATAGGGGGTATACATGGTCCAACCAGCTATTATATACTAAAATAGAAAGGTATTCTTAGCAGATATAATTCCAATAAAGAAGAATTTATATTATCCATGCAGACAATATATATAATATTGAACGTTTCCTAATTGATATATATAATTAATGTAGAAATTATCTATATTTAAGGAAAGGCTCCTAGTGCATAAGGGTTGATTAATAATGGATAGACATAATTTAAATAACATTATATATATTGATAAAAAATGTATCAATATGAAGACAATTCCCCTAGTTGGACATTCAAAGAAATAATGGTGTTTCTAGGTGAAAGGTAGTATTCAGGTGAAAATGGTTCACCAAGATATAAAGCCATAATGCTTAAGTAGATATGGGTTTAGGTAAACATGTGGTGAAAATCTACCTAAGTCTAATGTTACCTACCTACATAGAACAAAATGATCCAACATAAATTAGTCCAGCTAAAACAATAATTACTCAAAATTAAAAATTGTCCTAACACTATGTGACCTAATATATTATGATATAATCCAATCCCCTAGTAGGTTATATATATAAATTAGAAAAAAAACTTAACCTAAGCTATATGGTTGTATGAGAGGGGCCATAATATCCATATGATGTGTTTATAAGATATATGACAATCTATGCCATAAATAGGGAGGATTCAAATGATCTTGAGTTGGTAGGTGGCTAAACTCCTCATGAAAATATCATAAACTATCCTATATGCTTTTATTAAGGAGAAAAAGAATAGTGATTTGAGGGTGTTTTTTGACTTATAATATATTTCGTAAGAATAGGTCTGGTAGGGTGGGAGTATAAAATCATATCTCAACATATATAAAATATCACATGCATCAAAATAAAAAGTGATGCAAATCTGGATCCAAATACTTTTATTTTGATGATAACAAATATTATTATTTATTCATCCCTACTATTATTGAATATTTATTTTGTTTCCCCTACTTACTAACCTTTCAGGTCTAAAAAATCACTTACAATGCAAATCACCTCAAGATCGAGTAGATTAAGGTTGAGTATGCTTGTAATTTTATATCAATATTTTTTTACCTTTCTTGAGTCAAATCTTGAATATGGTGGACCCAAAGCTAAGTAACCTTGCACACACACACACACACACACTTATGGGGAGAAATTTGGCGAGTTTGAGATTTTTTTTTTGACCAAATCATATATGATGGTTTGAGATCATCTTGAACGATCAGTTAAAAAATAGAAACCCTGATTTGGGCATTCGGCTAATTATAAATGATTAAACTAATCATACTGGACTATCCATGTCGTCTAAGATGATCAGCTTAAAAGATGAAAATAGCTTCCAATCATAATTAAGGTAATATTTTAATTTTCAATTTTTGTTATAATTGTACAGGATAATGTTTATTATCCTGGACAATTTTTGACAATCATACCTAAATTGATATAGTGATTAGGAAAGTAATTATGATTAAATTATTCAATCAAACAATGTAGGATTATTCATTTGTATCATACTAGATGATTTAATATATTTTATAGGACGATCACCTAATGTTCAAGACAAAAAAAAAAGCATAACTTACTATAATCATCTAAGAGAATCTTCCTGGATGTCCTAAGACATTTTTGGGATGATATTGAGATCGCCACCCATCATCAAATATCGATCATATTGGACGATCAATATGGTATGTTGAACTAATCACCCCGGAAAATTAAAACACCGTATTAGACAATCTATACAAATACTTGTAATGTTTGTACAGAGCAAAGGTGATTGTCGTGGCTGATAGGGCTATTTTATGTTAATGATTGAGGATGATCTATCGATCATCTTGAATGAATAGTTATATAGAATTAAAAATTAAGGATTCTTTTGGAAGCTCTTTATTTAAGCAATGGTATTAACCCTTGGGTTAATCTTTTACTGTGGAGTTAATCGAAGAGGGAGAGCTTGAGAGAGAGAAATCCTTAAGAGGGGGAGTTTGTGAGAGAATCACAAAGGTTGCTCCAAGTAATGTGTTCGTCATCTTCTTCGAGTTGCTCCATTGGTTCTTTGGTGGCTCTAGGGAGATCGTCTTCAGCATTAGATCCAGGTTCTCTACCTACTCCAGGAGGGAGTAAAAGGATTCCCTTCTCTGTCTACTATTCTAGAAGGGAGTAAAAGGATTCAAAAATTTCTGCTTCACTATATCGATGGAAATATTTTTTAAGGGTTTCTCCGCCTTGATGTGGGAGCAAAAGGAGAGTCACTTCCATTTTATGTAATACTTGAAAAGGGAGTCTCCAAGAAGTGGGTGTAGGTCAAATTTGAAATATCTTATTATATTACTATTACAAAAAAAGGTTTTATTCTGCATTAAGAGTTATTATTTTGTTTTAAAATATTTAAAAAGATCAAAAAGATTTTTTTTATTTAAGATTTTTTAAAACTACAATTCACCCCCCTTTTGTTTAGCCTTGGGCTAGCTCTTTAGGGTTTAACACCCCTCTTGAACTTTCAAGTGGTATCAGAGAGAGAATCATAAAATCAAGTTTTAGAAAACTACTAAATTTTGATCCATGCCTAACTTTGGAAATAAAAATACCACGGAAGGTTATTCAATCACTAAACCACCTCTTTTTGATAATATACCTTTTTATTTTTTAGAAAACTTGCATGTCCACTTTTTTATAATCCATTAATTATCATATGTGGATGTTAGTTAAGGATGTTTATTCTACATCTTTTACACATGTTAATGAAATAAAAAGTGAAGTTCCTTTTTTCTAAATAGACTATTGAAGATAGAGATTTAACACAATTGAATGCTAAGTGTTTGAACTTTTTTTTTACTTTAAAATCTGAAAACTATATGCATGTTTCCACTTATTCCCAGGAAAAGAAATTTGGGACAATTTATGTATAACATATGAGGTACAAACAAAGTTAAATAATATAGATTGAATATTCTTATACATGATTATGAATTTTTCTACATTAAACCTAGTGAATTTATTTTTGAGATGTATATTAGGTTTACACAAATTCTTACATCACTGCATATCTTAGGAATAAAACTAACAAACTATAAAAAAGTTAACAAGATTCTGAGATGTTTACCTTCTTCCTTTGATGCAAAAATTATTGATATTATTGAATCTAAGGATTTGAATGTTTATTCAATGAATAACTTACTTGAGTCACTAATTGCTTATGAGCAAGTAGTGAACCAAAGGCTGCTTGATTGAGGTGAGAATCAAAAGGAGAAAATTGTAACCTTAAGGGCTAATAATTTGGACACTAATTCTTCTAGTTCTGATAATGTTGACATCCCTTTAATAACAAGGAAATTCAAAAGCTTCTTTAAAAGGCAAAAGCATCATAAAAAATGGAACAAGGGTAGAATAATAAAAATTCTAAAGTTTTTTTTTATGTTATTTATTTTGAATGCATGAAGCCAGGGCATCTGAAGTCTGATTACCCAACTCTTAAAGCTCACCCATGTAAGGAGAAGGGTGAGGAAAAACCTAAGTTCAAGAAGGACAATAAAAGGATCCAAAAGGCTTTCTAGGTGGACACAATATCAGATTCCTCTAAACTTGAAACTAAAGAGGAGGTAAAAAACCTGTGTTTAATGGCTGATGAACATCTTGATCACTCTGATCAAGAAGAGGTATGTGAGCTTACTTATGATCAATTACCTGAAGTTTCTAAAAAATTCATTCTTCATACATAAATCTCAAGAAAATTGCATACTAGCCTTAAAACTGATTTTTTAATTTTGTAAAAAGAGTATGAGTGCTTGAGAAAATATCATTTCACTTTAGATAGCAATCATATAACTTTACTTGATGAATTTAATGAATTGAATAAAAAGCATCTTGATTTAACAAATGAGCATGATTCATTGAAAATTTTATATGTTGAACTAAAAAATACATATAAGGACTTAGATACTCTTGCAACTGATTTAGATAGTAGGGATCATATTTTGAAAATAGAAAAGTTAATTCTTGAAAATGCAAATAAGTTTTAAGAATCTAAATTAATTGCTTTTAAGGAAAATTAAAAACCACCCATGATGCTTGAGTTTCACAATCCATCATATTAGCATGCATCATTCAAACTTAGAAAGAGGCACTATAACCCAAGTAAATTAGTAAATCCTTTTTCTGGTGTTAGATATTTTTCTTATGGCATGCTAGGACATATCTCCCACACATACACCATTTATCGTAAAACACATTTAGTGTGGAGACCTAAAGTTTAAAACTTATAGCATAGCATGCATATATTTCACTCTTTTTTTTTATAAGATGGGATCCAAATCTATTTGGGTTCCCAAATCTAACGTCTAATGATTTTGTAGGGTTGATCTCACAGAAGGCCTCATGAGAGTATATGGTACCTGGACAATGGATATTCAAGGCATATGACTAAAGATGCAAGTCAATTCATTTCACTGGAGACCAGGGCAGGAGGCAAGGTAACACTTGAAGATAACACCACTAGGAGAGTGGTGAGGTTGGGTATAATTAGAAACTCTAAAAATTTTATCATTGAAAATATTTTACTTGTTGATGGCTTAAAACATAACTTATGTAGCATCAATCAACTCTGTGATAAAGGCTTCAGCATAAATTTCTATCTACCAGCTACATAATAAGCTTGAATAATAATATTATTTTATAAGAAAAAAAGGATCAATAATATCTATATGCTTGATTTAAATTATATTAAATCTGACACTGCTCTTTGATCATAAACTATTACTGATGAATATTGGTTATGACATAGAAGATTGTGTCATGCTAGTATGAAAAATCTTAGAAATATTACCCAAAAAAACTTAGTAAGAGGGATACCCAAGCTAGAGTTTACTAAGGATCACCTATGTGATGCCTATTAGTTAAGAAAGCAAGTCAAATCCACTTTCCCCTTAATTAAAGACATTTTAACTAGCAAACTCTTAGAAGTCCTACACATGGATCTCTTTGGACCCATCAGCACTGCAAGCTTAGGAGGGAAAGTTTTTGGGTATGTGATTATTGATGATTATTCAAAGTTTACTTGGGTTAGATTCCTATCTTATAAAAGTGAAACATTTAAGTAGTTTAAGTCTTTTTCCACTTAGATTCATAGGAAGCTAGATTGCAAAATTTTAACTATTCATAACAATCACGATGGAGAATTTGAGAATTATAATTTTGAATCTTTTTGTAAGGAGCAAGGGATAGACCATAACTTTTTAGCTCCTAAGACTCCTTAGTAGAAAGGGATAGCTAATCGGAAGAATAGGACCCTGGTAGAAATTGCTAGAGCCATCTTAGCTGAATACTCACTTCCAAAATACTTTTGGGCAGAAGCGATGAATACAGTCTATTATATTTTGAATAGGGTGAATGTTAGATCCAAACTGAATAAGATTGATACCGTATGAAATTATGAAGGGTAGGACACCTAACCTCTCTCACCTCCATATCTTTACATGAAAAGTGTTCGTTTTGAATAATTTAAAGTCTCAACTAGAAAGTTTGACCTAAAATCTGATGAAAGAGTGTTCTTAGGTTACTAAAGTGTTCGGAAATCCTATATAGTCTTCAATAAAAGAATACTAGTAATTTAGAAGACCACTCATATTGTGTTTGATGAATCTGATAATTTTGGAGGATCTCGAGAAGAAGAAGAGGTTGTAGAAGTTACCCAAGGATTGGAATCTATAAATCTAGAGGAAAGAATAGAGTTTAAAAATAATTTGTTTAGAGAATAGAGATATTCTTTGAGTCATCCTAAATAGTTGATCTTAGGAGACCCATCTAAAGGTGTTAGAACTAGGCATGGACTTAAAAAAGAGGTAAACCACTCTGCCTTCATTTTAATAACTGAGCCCACCATCTTAAATCAAGCCTTATTTGATGAATTATGGATCTTATCCATGTAAGAAGAATGGAATCAATTTATAAGGAATAATGTTTGGGAGCTAGTTGGAAGACCTAAGGACCAGAGTGTGGTTGGAATAAAATGGACTTTCAAAAAGAAAATGAATAATGCTAAAGTAGTAGTGATGAATAAGGAAAGATTGGTGGCTAAGAGATATAATCAAATAGAATGGATTGATTTTAAAGAGACTTTAGCCCTTGTAGCTAGATTGGAAGCTATAAGATTATTACTAGCCTTTACTTATTTTAAGGGATTCAAGTTATATCAAATGGATGTTAAGAGTGCCTTTCTGAATGGGGTGATAAAGGAAGTGTGTATGTTGAATAATCCTCAGGCTTTAAAAATTCACAATTTCTCAATCATGTGTTCAAATTAAAAAAGACATTATATAGACTTAAATAAGTACCTAGGACATGATACAAAAGGTTAAGCACATTCCTACTAGAAAGATCTTTTATTAAGAGGAGCACAGACACTATCCTATTTCTAAAAAAGGTAGGAGATGAATTACTAATTATTCAACTTTATATTAATGATATTCTATTTGGATCTTTTGATAAAAATGTATGTGATGAATTCTCAAGAATAATGAGTAAGAAATTTAAAATGAGTGTGATGGGAGAACTGACTTACTTTTTAGGGTTTAGTATAAGGTAGAAAGATGATGAGACTTTCCTTAGTCAATCAAACTATATTAAGGACATCCTTAAGAAATATGAGATTAATAAAGCCAAGCCAATTCACACTCTCATGAGTTCCACTGTTCAGTTAGACAATGATCCAAATAAAAAATTTATTGATCAAAAGAAATATAGAGGAATCATTAGTTCACTCCTTTACTTGACTGCTAGCAGACTTGATATTATGTTTAGTATTTATCTCTTTGTTAGATTTCAGGCTAATTCAAAAGAGTCTCACTTGACTGTCGTTAAGAGAATTCTTAGGTATATATTAGGAACTCCTGATTTATTAATATGATATCCTAGGCATAACACTTCTATTGAAATTATAGGATATTTTAATTTAGAATTTACAAGATGTTAAGTTGATAGAAAAAGCTCTTCTGGAACTTATTAATTTATAGGATAGTCCTTAGTCTCCTAGTCTAGTAGAAATATAACTCAATTATTCAGTCCACTGCTGAAGCTGAGTACATTGCCTTAGGAAGTTATGTGACCCAAGTCCTCTGATTAAAGCAATAAATTTTGGATTTAATTTTACCTGCAAGCATAATTTTAATCCTTTGTGATAACTCTAGTGTCATTTGTATTTCAAAGAACCCAATCCAACACTCCATAATCAAACACATTGACATAAGTCATCACTTTATTAGGGACTATGTTACTAAAGGAGGCATAGAGCTACACCATGTAACCACTCAAAACCAACTTGCTGATATAATTACAAAATCATTGTCCTTTGAAACTTTCAGCATCTTGAGAATCAGATTAGGTGACATAGATATTAAAGCTTGCATCTTAATACCAATGGATTCAAAGTTTGTCTTGAGAAAAGTTTTGAGAAGAATAATCTCTTTAGTGTCAAAGGAGCCAATATTGCACCGCACCGGGGAAGGTGAAAGTGTTCAAGATTCTCTACGTCACAGGAGGGTGAAAAGGATTCTAAGTTCTTTACCTCACCAGGAGGGTGAAAAGGAGTCAACATTTTCTGCTTATGAAAGGTGTTTAGTCCTTTGTCGTATATGGTTGGTAGAAGAGAGTTTGCAAGGGCTTTCCTGCCTAGCTGTGGGGGCTAGAGGAGTGACACTATAGTGATAGTGTAATCCCCAAAATGGGAGACTCTGAGGAGTGGATACAGGTCATGGTTTGACCGAACCACTATAAATCTGGTGTATTCTTTTTAATTTTATTTTTTGCATTTTATTTTTTTGCATTTTATTTTCTATTATAACTACTTAATTGAAAATCTATGATTTATATTGTGTGGTATAGATTATTATCATCATCTTTGTAACACTTGATAAGTATACTAGCTTTTACATCTAGTGATAGTATTGCTTCTATATTAGTGAGCCATAAGGACAATTCATTTAGGTCTAATAACCCTTCACAAACTTTCAAGTGATATTAGAGCTAGGTTCTCATAAATTAAATTTTAGAAAACTTTTGAAAAAAGATCAATGGTTAACTTTCAAAATTTTAACATTGCAGTAGGATATTCAATCACACGACTACCTTTATTTGAAAATATTTCTTTTGATTTTTGAAAATTTTGTATGTCTACTTTCTTGCAATCAATTAAATATCAAATGTGGCATATTATTAAATGATAAATGCTTGAATGATTTTTATATTCTTTAAATTCTAAAGATTACATGAGAATCTCTACTCATACTTATGAAAAAGAAATTTGAGATAGATTATGTACTACATACGAAGGTACTACTGAAGTCAAACAATATAAGTTAAATATTCCAATGCATGATTAGTAACTTTTTTGAATGAAACCTTCTAAGATGATCTTAGATATTTATACTAAGTTTACTCAAATTGTGACATCATTATATGCTTTAGGTAAAGAACTTTCAAACTTTGAAAAAGTTAATAAAATTTTATATTTTCTACCTGATAAATTATATGCTAAAGTCATTACTATTTGTGAATCAAAATACTTAAATGATTATTCTATTGATAATCTGATTGGCTTAATCATTGCATACGAGTAAAGTGTGAGTGAAAAACTTTTTGATACATGTGAAACTGAAGACATGGATAAAAGCGGCTTAGTAGATATTGAGAGTAAAGAGATAGCATCAATTACAAGAAAATTTAAAAATCTACTAAAGCATAAGCATCAACATCAACAAAAGTTGAATAAAGATAAAAATGATAATAATGTTAAGACTTTCTTTGATATTATTTATTTTGTGTGTAGGGAATCTGAACATATGAAAAATCAGTGCCCTAATATAAAAACTCTTTTTACAAAAGAAAATAGTAAAAATAAGTCAATTGTAATAAACGCAAATGATAAAAAGTAAATGATCTCCTAGGCCGACCTAGCTTCTGAATCATCATACTAGGAGCAAGAAAATGAGATATAAAATTTTGTTTGTGTGTTTATGTGTTGTCGTTAATACATACATATATATTCTTTATTTTATTTTATTCATTATAAATATTTTTTATACAATTTTTTATGCTTTTTTGTTTATAATCATTTTAGTTTATTTTTTCATGTATTTTTTTGTGATTTATCTCTGATCAACACACACCTCATATTATATTTGCATAAGAGAATCAATTCACTTCTCTCAAAAATTTTTAATAAAAAATTTATCTCTTTTTTACCTAAATTTTTTTTAAGTAAGTGAATATTGTCTTTTTTAAATTATTAAAGGAAGAGAATTCAAGATTATATCTCTCCTTCTCATTTCCTTAATCAGGCTTTTGCACTTTTGAATAAAAAACTATATCAATTTAAGAATTAGACTTTAAAATTAATTTTCTTACCATCTTACATTTCTTTTATCTCATAAGAATTGTATGCAAGCTGAAGAATCCACTTCATAATTTTTTTAATCAATCTGTTAGTTTTTATCATTGGATCAGATTTGCTTTGAATCACAAAATGAGCCCAAAAATGAAAAAGATGCACAATGTAAGCCAAAATTGAAAGATGCGCAAAAGTATATTAAAAATCAAAATATGTGTAAAGTACATCAAAAATTGATAAAAAGGTACAAAATGAGTCCATAATAAGTTAACTTATATTTCTTATATTTTTAAATCTTAGAAAACCCATGTGTCTAAATAATACTTTCGATGCTTGAGTTTAAAAATCATGATTCCTAACTCATCATTTTTGCATTGATATTCTATTAGATATATTTCATGTAAGAAGACTAAAAAATATATTTTCTCTTCTCTAATTATTTTTTTGAATTAGATTTTTATTCAAAAAGAACTTTAACCTATGAAGAGCCTGAGCTAGAGTTGATAAAATTCAAATTTTCAATCTTTCTAGATCTTAGTGTGATCAATTCATTTCTCATTATGTTTTTGAATAAAATCAAAAGATAAATTTCTCATTTTGAGAAAATTTGTTGAAATTAATTAATACTTCTTAAATATTATCACTACCTTCCCCTAATCAGAGTTTGTATGATTTTTTGTTTATTATGTGTTTTATTTTATTTTTTATATGTTTTCCTTCTTTTTGATAATGTCAAAGGGAGAGAATGTGTTTGACTGGTTGTATTTATGTTTAAGTTGCATATGTTCATCTTGTATTTGTATTAATTTATGTATTATTTAGGTTCTAAAAGTTTTTTTATTTTTTGTTTGTTTCTATATAAAAAAACTTTTTTAATTTTTCCTATTTTTAATATAATTATCTTAGCGAGGGGAAGATTATGAGGTAATATTTTTATTTTTATAAATTCAACCAGTAATATTTGTCATCATATAAAAGGAGGAGATTATTACAACTCAAGAGTTTATATTTTTAATGATAACAAATATTGTGGCTCACATCCTAATATCTACTTGTATTTATAATGTATATTTATTTGTGTGTGTATTAACTTTTTTAGGAACATAATGCACCATCCAATAAAGATTCAAGGCTCAAGATTAATTGGGTATAATAAGTTATGCTGTAAAATTTTTTGTAATATTTATTGATATATTTTTAATTTCTTGAGTCAAATTATGTAAGGGTGTATGCTAGCTTGGTGATCCTACACATACACACTATGGGGAGTGAGATTGAGTCAAAATTAGAAGTTTAATTTTTAAACTAATCAAACTATATAATTAGCTTTTTAACTAATCTTCCTGGACAATTTAGATCAACTAGGATGATTAGTTATGGTCATGGAAAATAACCATCAATTATAATTTAGGTAATATTTTGAATTTCATATTTTGTTCTAATAGTCCAGGATGATGTACATCATACTGGATGATCTATGACAATCATGCCTAAATTGATCCTGTGATTAATCAATCAAATCTACTTAATTTTTATATTATGAACGTACTGTATAATCATCATAGATGATTTTGGTTGTCCCATGTCTTGTCATGGACAAATTGAATTTTGGTTGAACTAATCATTCTAGATAATCTCATAATCATACTGGATGATTTGTTCAAATACTTGAACTGATTGTACAAGGCAATATTGATCGTATTGATTGAAAGGGTTATTTTGAACTAATTGTATAAGATGATATAAAGATTATAATGTACGATGTTTGACGACATAATTGAATTTTTAGGGTTTTTGAAGTCCTCTTTTTAAGCTTTATCTAAAGATATTATAAGTGTCTTTGGTATGCATTGGGTCTTTGTTCTTTTGGAGAAAATTTGAATAGAGAGCCTTAAAAGGGTGGAGTTTGAGAGGGAGAAGATCTTTGTGGAGTTCAAGGGAGTGTGGAGGAGTTTTCATAATATTGCTCCAGTAAGCTTGCATCTTAGTACCATCGGATTCAAGGTTTATCTTGAGGGAAGTTTTGTGAAGAAGAAGATCCCTTTGATGTTAAAGGACATGGCTACTCCACCCCACGAGGAAAGGTAAAGTGATTTAAGGTTCTTTGCCTCACCATGAGGGTAAAAAAGAGTCCAAGTTCTCTGCCTTGCCAAGCGGGTGCAAAGGAGTCAAGATTCTTTGCCTATGAAAGTTGTTTGGTCCTCTACCATATCGGGTTTGTAAAGAGAGTTTATAAGGGCTTCTCCACCTAGATATTAGGGCTAAATGAGAGACACTATATAATAGTATAATACTTAGAGTGGGAGACTCCAGGGTGTAGACATAGGTCATGGTTTGACCAAACCACTATAAATTTTGTGTGCTCTTTCTTATTTTATTTTCTGTAATTTATTTTTTCACATTTTATTTTCTATACTAGTTGGTTGAAAATATGTGATTGATATTGTGCGGTATAGATTAGATTATTATCATCATCTTTATAACTTTTGATAAGTATACTAGCTTCCACATCAATTGATAGCATTACTTCTATCTTAGTGAGCTTTAGGGATAGTTCATTGAGGTCTAACAATCTTCATGAAGTTTCACTTCTCATGTATTAAATTTATAGAAATGAATTATCATTTAGGGTGTTTTAACGGTATATTATTTACTTACTCTTTCAATTCTCATGGAGTGACAAAGTATGATAATTTCTAGTGGTATTAAGGTTATAAAATTTAATCCATCATTTATCTCTTCAAGTTTGACTGAGCAGTTAGTGATGCATATGCTCTGAATTGTATTAATATAAAATATAATCATTAGGAAAAATATTGTATTTACATTCAATTAAACCAAAATAATTTATCCAAATAATATTTCATTTAAATATTTTTATGTTAAAATATGCGATTGAATCTCTACAAAAATTTATTTTTATTGAGTAGAATAATTATTGTAGTTGAACTAGACAATACTTGTATTTAAAAGTAAAAATTCTTCCACGTGGGATTGATACTTTACTCTATCAATATATTACTTAATTTGGTATATATACTTATGTATGTTAAGTGGGATTTTTATATAAAAAAATATAAGTATTATTTAGGGATTGATAGAGTCCTAAATCTTTTTCATAATTTCTTAGGTTACTCTAATGCCCCCATCATCGAGCTTATGATTTAGATGATAATAAATATTATCATGCTTATACTTTGGTTCTCTTGATATTATTATTGGATATTAATTTTTGTACACTAATATTTCATGTACGTCGTACACCGAGAAAAAGGCTCAACTCAACATTGGATAGAATATGTTTGATATTTTTTATAAGAGTATGTATTTTGATTTATTTATTTTTATATTTCTTGAGTCAAAAGTCTTGTAAAACGTGTATGTTAGCTTAGCAACATGCACACATGCACTCGGGAGGAAAATTAAATGTTTTAATTTCTATGAAGATCAAATGGTATGATTTGGATCATATTATATGATCTAAGTAAACAAATGATTAATTAAAATATTTAATTAAGATTATTTATATATACTAATCATACTATATGATCCCAATTGAACATGATAATTAGTAGAACTCAAAACTCTTCCTGCCAATCACAAAGTAGGTAATATTGTTTATTTAAAAGTTTGAACTATGCATAACGTACAATACCTATCATATTATATAATGTCATTAAATCTTACATAATCTAGTCCAATAATTAGGTAATTAAATCTTGATTAATTGACACTTTTGATTGTACTGTATGATGACCTACATCATATTGTATGTCCCAATTTGCTCCCAGGATAATAATAAATCACCATCCATAGTCGTGTATAAAAATCCTATTCGATTGAAATAATCATACTATATAACTGTTGATATCGTATTGGATGAGTAATTCATGTATTTTAATTAACCTAATAGACCCCTGTTCATCGTATAATACTAATAGGATAAAATAACCGAATCCTACTAAACTAATAGGATGAAATAACCAAATACTTGATCATACTGTAAGATCAAAAAAGGTAGAATAAAAATTTAGAGTTTTTTTTAAGCCTTGTTTTAAAGCCCTCTCAAATGACTTTATGAAAGTCTTTGGATATTATGATATTTCTATAAGTGTGCTTGAGAGTTCTTGGAGTTTGGAGAGGGAGAAGGGTAAGTGGTGTGAGAGGGAGTAGCTTAGGGGATTCACGAGATTGCTCACAAAAAACTTCTACCTTGGTTCCTCAATGTGTCATTATTGATCTTTTGGATTGCTCTGGGGAAAAGCTGAAGATCCTCGAGTTCTCAGCCTCACCAGGAGGGTGAAAAAGATTGAAGGTTCTTTAACTCAGTAGGAGCGTGGAAAGGATTCAAGTTCTCAGCTACACCATGGAAGGGTGAAAGTGATTTTGTAAGGGCTTCTTCGCCTTACCATATGAGCGAAAGGAGATTCATTAAAAGGTTTAGTGTAATACCCATAGATAAGAACTCCGTAGAGTGCACGTTGACCGAACTATTATGAATTTCTAATGTGTTCAACCTTGAAAGTTCGTTAGGGATGTTAAGCCGTTGTGAACTAGCCTAAGGTTAACCAAAAGTGGGGGTTAATGGGTGTTTTAAAATTTTCTTAATTAAAAACACAATCTTAAACCAAACCAAAATTTACCATAAGAAAATTGAAGTGTGAAAATTAAATGCAGAAAAAGTAGTAATAAAGAATATACATAAACTTATAGTGGTTCGGTCAACTTGACCTACATCCACTCATCGGAGCCTCTTCTTTGGGTATTGCACTAAACTCAGTGACTCTCCTTTTGCTCACACAACAAGGTGGAGAAGCCTGTATAAACATCCTTTCCACTGACACCGGTGAGGCAGAGAACCCAGCTCGTTTTGCTTCCTCTTAAAGCAGGTAGAGAACTCGACTCCTTTAACATTCTCCTGAAGCAGGCAGAGAACCTCGATCAATTGTTGAATTAGACCTCTCTTAAACCTTCAAGGAATAAGGGATGATGACTAGAGAAGACGACTCAGATTCTTTCTTGGAGCAACCATTATACAACCCCTCACAAACTCCCCATCACAAGATCCTCTCTCTCTCTCCCTAACTCTCCCTCTCCTCTTGGCTCTCTCAGGTCAAGATAACATCAAAAGATACAATCTTGGGTAAATAAGAGATCTTATATATAATATCTCTAATTTTACTCTTAATTGCAATAAACCGACATAATCATCCAGAATGATCGAATGATCATTCGTTACGATTAGTATAAATTCAGCTCAATCAGCTAAGAGGACCTGGGAGAGTCTAGAAGATTAAAGGGCTTATTTTTTTGAATCGTCAAGTATAATAGTAGTACATTCTCCTATATGATTATTTCAAAATCATTAAGTATCATCTAGAACATCACCCTGACTACATGTCTAAATGATGGTAAACTAAAGTGATCGTCCCGGATAATTTAATGATCATCCCGGATGATTAGTTCAAAACATCAAATATCATCCAGAACATCACCCAGATTACATGTCTAGATGATGAAAAAATAATTGATCATCCAGAATGATTTTAGTTTATCTTGGATGATTAGTGAAAAATAATACACATCATCCAGAACATCATTTTGGTCATCTAGGAAGAAATTAAGGTTTGTTTAACTGATTATTCCGGACGTTCCTGAGATCATCTAGGATGATATGATTGAGCAGTCAAGCTTTAATTTTTTTTAATTACCAGACTAATTTAAGCATAATTGCACTACATCGTCCAGAATGATGTCCAAAAATTAAAACATGCCTAAAAGGATATGGCAACTGATTCTTTCTTATTTGAGCCTACTATCTAGGACAATGCTAATATCATCCAAGATGATTTGCTTAATTATAGTTGCCTTAACAAGGATGCCATAATTTGGGTTTATATGTTTAACTAATCATCCAAGATGATTTGAGATCATCTCAGACGATGTGATCTAAAACAAAAAACTTTAAAATCAGATAAAATTTTTCCTTGAGTGTGTGTGCAATGTTACTTAATATCAGGACCCACTTTATTTACAATTGACTCAAGAAAAGGTAAAAAACAACTTAAAAATAGTTTACACACAAAATCAGTCTTAATTTACTCAATCTTGAGTTGGCTTAATTTGCAATTTCGCCTTGTAGACCTAAAATGTTAATAAGTAAGGCAGTCATGGAAAAATAGAAGTGTCCGAAATGTTTACTATCATCAAAATTATAATTCTTGAATTCAAATTAAAACCAATCTCCCTCTTTTTGATGATGCCAAACAAAAATAATTTAACACTACAGGAAATTCATGAATTTTTTGCGATCCTGAACGGCAGTTATGTAATCGCCGGTACTAACGACGATTTAACCAATGGTTAGACTGTCAATGTTTACCAGAGGAGGATGAGTAAGGTTCAAAATGAGATGCAAGCAGATCTGTAATCCTATTGAGATGAAAATCAAAAAAAGAAAGAGCAAGATCAAGAGCAAGAGAAGCCACATGCATCACCAGACAACGAGGACACGGAGGAAGATTAGTATTCTTTTTCGTTTGATGAACTTATTGTAAATTTATTTAGTTTGATGAACTTATTTGGTTTGACTTATTATTTGGTTATGAACTTATTATGAGTTGATTTGTTTTAATGAATATATTTGTGATAATTATTATGATTGATTATAGTGGCGTGTTGCCCATATTTGTGAAAATTATTATATTTTCTCTGCAGGTTTAGAGTTTAGGGTGAAAATCAGTAAAATAGATGGGAGGCTGTCAATTTTTTTTCAAATGCTACAGGTTTTCGACGGCCAACTGGCGGTTTAGCCACCTAAAACCTTAATACCAGATGGATAATATCAGCCACAAAAAGATCACTATAATCACCGGTAGTTTTCAGCCGCTTACCGACGGTTTCCGAAAGTTCTCTAACGATACGCCGGTTGTGGCACTGCCAAAACTTCCTTCGGTTATGACCGCCGGTGCGTTACCGATGAAGATCTGACAGTTTGGCAGCCAAAAAAATTTGACCAAATCAGCAGTTAAATAGCCGTTATGCCGTCGGTAAATAACTGGTGGTCAGTGACATTATTAGCGTTGAAAAACTACTGACGGTATGGTCCGCCGGTAAACCACCGATGCATAAAATCACTGAAAATGAACCGCCAAAAAAGGTTTCCTACTTGATTTTTACTGGTGGCTTGCAAAGCCGCCGATTTTTTACAAAACCGTCAGAAAGCTTATGATAACCGTTGGAAAAAGCTGCTGGTACTAAGTGATTTTCCTGTAGTGTGAGTAGTTTTACATCAAGTTTTATTAAAAATAAAACACTAAACAAAAAATAGTACAATAAAACACTATCACTACTCCCCCTTTTAACATTACAAAAAGGAGGAAAAGAAAAAAAAAATAGAAACTGCCAAAAAGAAACAAGCTACACAAAAAAATAACAAAAGAAAATAAACTACAAGTAGAATGGCCCCTAATTATCAAAAGGAGGTGGTGGTGGTGGCTAAAAGAAACTAGAAAGAGTAGTGAACTGCTCCCCAAACTAGGTCATGTCATGGTCATGCTGGCACTACTGGTGAGCAATGTACGAGTCAAATCGAGAAACATCCTCCATATGTTGATTCTCCTGTACAGCAACATAGGACTCGAATTGAGCCTCCCACTGGTCGAATCGCTCCACCAGCTGATCCAGCTATGAGTGTTGGAGGAGTGAAACAGGTGCAAGAATAGGAGTAGGAGCCGCCTCCTCCTCAGCTCCCTCAACTTCCTTGTACTCCAGGTGGAGATGAGTAGTGTGAAGAACGTGGAAAGAGCTATTGGTGTAGAAGGCAGGCTGAAAGTTTGGTGGGACAGGATATTGAAGGTTATATTTGGATTCTAGGACATAGGCTATGAGGTGTCTGAGGGCAAGGTTAGGCTTTCTTCTATGTCCTGTATCTCTAATGCTTGTGAGGTGCTCAATGTAGCAAAAATAAGATCAATAACATTGAATGCTCGATGGTCTATGATATAAAAATTGGTGATTGAAAGGAGTGGAGTAATATGAACATGATTACCAGCTTTAGGAATAACATATGTTTGTAGTACATGTTGGATTATCCTAGCATCCTTAACTAAGGTGCTGGATGCCCCATCATAATAAGAAACAAAGGTGTTTCACAAAAGTTGATTGGTCTGAGCCTAGTTAAATTAAGGATCTTGAGATAAGACATGAAGCTTGTCTCCAGTGATGGATAATTGCATGAGCTCATGATAATCTTATTGATGTAAGACTGAAGGGCAGTAAAGGAAGAGTTGATTCAGAGGCTAGCAAAAAATTGAAAAGAAGTTCAAAATTGAAAAGCAGTTCAAAATTGAAACGGACGACGAGGGTAAGGATGAAAGTCAAAGAGGTGTGCATAAAAAGGTTAAGAACAGGGTAAAAAAGCAGAGAAAGATTGATAGTCTAGGATAAGGTGATCCCGAGTGTCTTGTAACACATATAGGCGGCTTGGTCTGCCACCTCAGTGAAATGCCAATGTTGGCCCTCGAGGAACTTCCAACAAGCATACGGGATCACTTCTCACCCACCATGAACATAAAAAATAGAGAAAAGAGTGAGAGAAATGGTGGATAGAGGAGTTTATGTGAGAAAAAAATATTTGAAAGCCTCAATTTATAAAGAAATGGATTGATTGTCTAAGAAGATCAGGTGAAATTATTATGTTTGGGATGATTGGTAAAAAAGAAGGTAATATCATCCAGGATGATCAAACATTATCCGGGATGATAAAACACATGCGATCATCCCGAGGAGTCATTCTGGATGACCGTTAAAAAAGCAGATCATCTAGGACGATAGGTGGATCGTCCAAGATGATCGACAATAATGGATCGTACAGGCCGAATTTAATATTTGAAATGACTTTTGCCACATGGATCATCCAGGATGAATAGGTGGATCATCCAAAATGATCACCAATAATTAAGCAGAAATTGAGAAGATCATCCAAGATGAGGAGGATTGTCAAGTACAATCACAAATAATTGAAGTAGAAGATGATCAGATTGTCTAGGACTATAATGGATCATCCATGACAATCATAAACAGAGAAGTTATATCAGTTGTTAGATGGAATTTTAAGAGTGGATTAAATTTATCATCTAGGATGATATGAATATCATCTAGGATGATGTGACCAAAGATTAAAATTTTGAAGATGGATGGAGATGATCAGAGAAGGCCCAAAAATATAAAAACTAACAGTAAAAAATTAAATAATGAAAAAGACGATAAAAATGACAAAAGAAATGAAAATAAGGGTTTTTTTATCAATGCATGAATATGATAAATTTTCCATGTGATTGAAGTAAAAATTTATAAGAATCAATGAGTTAACATTATTGAAATCCAAAAAATGATAGAACAACTGATCCTGTTAGCCCTAGCTAGGACTTCTCATAGGGTAAATCAACTTTTGAAAATAAAGATCTAACTTAGAAAAATTAATTGTATAACAAAAAGAGATCCAATCAAAATTTGGTTTCAGAAAAATATATTATATAATTATATATCAAAGTAATTAGTCACAATCATGAATTTCAAGCACAAGCCTTTGAAAATATCAAGTGATACATAAATTCTTCTAAGATTTAAAAGTTTGAAAGGGAAGGAAACTTACTTTTTGTGGGCTCATTTTATGCCTCTTGTTAATTGATTGGTGTACTTTACGCATCTTTTTATTTTTTATACACTTTGTGTACCTTTCAATTTGTTTTGGCAGTCATTACACATATTTTCAATTTTTCTTCTTTTTTTGGGCTCATTTTATGCCCTTGTCATTCATTTTTTTTCTTTACAAGTTAAATTCCTTTCAAAACTTTTAAATACTCTCAGTTGTGAGAATATCTTCCAGATATTAGAGAAGAAAAAATTCACTCTCTAATATAAGGAGGAGTAAACCATAAAGCAAACTCAAATTCATATGATAAATACAATGATAAGATTACAAAAACTTGGAAGTGATTTAATGACTTTGAACATTATTTATATAAGATAGATTACTGTAGCAAGATATAAAAGATCTTAATCGCAAAGTCCAGTTATTAATTTGAGATAGACTTTTGTTTAGAAAAGAAAATTACACCACTAAAAGAAGTTTTTTTTTTAAACAAAAACAATAAAGCTTTATTAAGAAACTAAAAAAGTAAATTACAACCTAATAGCATCCAATTCCTTCTTTAACAAATTGATAAAAAGAGGGGTCTTATCCATAACTACATAATCCCAAATGAAAGAACTAATACAAGCATAATTAGCACAAAGATCTGCTAACTTATTACTTTCCCTATTAACACAATTAAAGACAACAAAATGAAAATCCTTGATAAAAGAAAGATCTCCCAAATTGCCTCCTCCTTTGTCCACCATTTCTTTAAAGAAACTGATTACATTCTTATTATCGCCTTCAATGATTAAGCCTTTGTAATCATACGTCCAATTCTTTACCACATGCTTGACCGAAAGAATTGCCTGAAGTTCCAGAGAAGCAATATCCTAATGGATTGAAGCATTGCCAAATGCCAATAAGAAACTCCCCTGGTGATATCGAAAAACTCCTCCAATCCCAGCCTTGTAGGAGTTAAATAGGGAAGCATCTATATTAACTTTAAGCCAATCAGATGGAGGAGGATGCCAATAATTAAACAACCTCAACGATTGATTAACATCCTTGATTCTTGAATTTAAACAGCTGAAAGATTTGTAAACTGCAGAATAACTTATAGCATTTGAAGCAATCATCATAGGGCTAGAAGGTTTTCTGTCATGAACATACAAATTCCTTGCTTTCCAAGATAAGTAAACTGTGTTACAAAAGAGATTCATCATCCATTGACTTTGTGTATCCATTCATCTATAACAAGCATCAAGAAAATGAAATTAGGAATACCAAAACCCCATTTATTTAAGTATTTCATCACTTCTTTTAATTTGCTACAGCCAAAAACCACGTGATCAATGTCTTCCACCACCTCACATCCTCTTTGACATTTATCATATCCTTATAACCTTCTATAACACAAAAACTGATTTGTTGAAATAGCCTTGTTGAGTACCCTCCACCAAAAGAATTCCACTCTTGGATTTAGTTTTGCATTTCCAACCCAATTGCAAGTAAAATATTCTGAATCATCATCTCCCATTTCTTCGGAGCAAGAGCAGAAATCATCTTTCCAAAAATTTTATGAATGAGTTCCAGATGATCATCTATGCTGTCAGCCAAAAACTGAGTGGATGTAATAAGCTTTACAAGCTCTTCACCATAGTAATTTTGAAGCTCACTGACGTTCCATCCTCCATTACAAATAAACTTATCATCTGTTTGAATGCTACCTCCCATTGGGTTGACAAATGTAGGCCATTTATCAATGCTTTTGTCAACCAACCAAATGACTTTAAAGGCTTGAACTGATTTTCCATTAACAATTTTCCATCTGACTATAGCCTTTAGAAACTCACTTCCATTGCATAATAATTTCCAAGCTACCGAACCTCCTTTAGTAGCTGGATCTTCACAGAGAATTGGACCATATTTTGGAAAAATGCCAATTGAAGCAAAAACTAAGTCGGTCAAGGAAGCAAAAATTAAATAATGAAGTCCCTTAATGTCGATGATATAATCATTTTCTTACTAATTTACCAAATAGAATTACCTTATGACTTCCTTGACCGACTTAGTTTTTGCTTCAAAGAAAATGATTATATCATCGACATAAGGTAAATGAGAAACTTTAGGCCCTCTAGGAAAAATGCCAATCCCAATTGAATTACCTTTTTGTAGAAAAGCATTTGAAAGAAGTTAAGCACACACAATAAACAAGAAGGGAGATAACGGGCACCCTTGGCGATATCCACGCTTAGCTTCGATCCAATTGGAGAAGATCCCATTGATTAACAATGCAAATTTAGGACAATAAATGCAATCCAAAATTAGATTAGCAAAACTTAAAAAAAAAACCTAAATAATCCATTATTTTAACCAATGTAGGCCATCCCATTGAGTCAAATGCTTGCTCCATATCAATCTTGAATGACACTAAACCTTTAGAAGATTTAGAATGCCTAAACTTGTGAAATATTTCTTGAGCCACCAATACATGATCTGAGAGCGACCTTCCTCTAAAAAAAGCCACTTGTTCTTCCAAAATTAACTTAGGAATAACAAGCAACAATCTATTTAAAAACATCTTTGCAACAATCTTATAAACTAAATTGCAAAGACTTATAGGTCTAAAATTAGATGGAGACAAAGGGTTTTTGACCTTAGGAATTAATACTATAATAGTATATTTCCATCTTTCATTCATCTTCCCATTATTAAAAAATGACCCATAGCATTCCACAAGTCATACTTGATAGTGTGCTAGTAAGATTTAAAAAAAGTATAAGACATACAATCATGTCCCGGAGCAATATTCCCATCGAGATCCTTGATAACCTTCTCCAATTAATCAAAAGAAAAATCTACTCAACATCTTCATATCCTCTTCATTCAATGACTTCCATGGTTTGGGCCACCCCTCCATAGAGCAACTCCTATCTCTCCACTTTTCTTTGAAGTAACAGAATAACACTTCTTCAACTTGGTGCAGATATTTAACAATCAAACCGTGTTCATCTTTAATTTTGTGGATGTAGTTTGAGTTTCTCCTTGCACTAGCATATGATTGGAAGAACCTTGAATTTGAATCTCCATCAATGAGCCATTAAACCTTAGCTCGATGTTTCCATGAAGTGCTGATCCGAGCTAGTGATGAATTCAAATCATCATTTTTTGACTTCAAAATCCAATGCTCTTCCTTTGAAAGAAACCTGACCTCTACCTCCTTGTTTTGCAATTCTAGAATTTCTTCTTTCAACACATCTTTTGATTGATTTAATGCCTTGAATTTAGCTTTGCTCCAATAATACAAATCCTTCAATATCCTTTTCATTTTCTGATTAAGAGCTTGAGAGGGATCACCATTAGCTTTTTTCCTCCATGACTCCCTGACCACTACCATGGAGGCTGGAATAGATGTCCATACCTCTTCAAATCTAATCATCTTCTGATTGGGAGGTTTAAACTCCAATAAATTTAACAAAATCAGACAATGGTCTGAAGCAAGTCTAGCCAAATGTCTCACCATTAAACAGTGAGAAGAGTTCAAAGCTGTTGAGTTAATGAGACATCTATCTAACTTTTCAAGAATCCTTTCAGCACCTTTTTTGTTGTTGCACCAGGTGTACTTGGGACCAACACTTGCAACTTCATGTAAATCATTACAATAAATGAAGGATTTCATTTCCTTCGGCCCAAGGGAAAAAACAAAATTATCTCCCCCCTTTTTTTCTCCTCCTTAGATAACAAGCAATTGAAATCACCACCTACCACCATAGGTATGTCTTCTGACATATGATATTCCAACCTTTCCCATATGGATCTTCTTTTATAAACATCCTTCCTCCCATAAACCGTAGCAATTCTCCATAAGCCCTTGTTGATCACATTCAATTCACCTTCAACAAGTTGGGAAGAAGCTTCCAAGATGTTGAACGAAGCCATGTTATGTTTCCATAACACCAAAATACCTCCTGATAAACCTTCAAAAGGAACATGAAAAAAGTCCCATTCATCACGTATTAACATATTAACTATCTTCTTGTCAACCGAAGACAATTTAGTTTCAACCAAACCAAGAAAGAACACCCCATGATCCCTTATGAATTCCTTCACATATGGAGAAGGTTTGC
The DNA here is from genome assembly GCF_001605985.2 of Dendrobium catenatum. Lineage (NCBI taxonomy): Eukaryota > Viridiplantae > Streptophyta > Magnoliopsida > Asparagales > Orchidaceae > Dendrobium > Dendrobium catenatum. Next base: position 167,613 of record NW_021318880.1, read on the forward strand.
TTTTCCTAGCTCCTCTACAATTCCAAAATCTAATGGAAGACATTAATGATCAAAGGGGGAAAGATTCCCCATCTTCTCCTTCACCTCTCCATCCATTCTCCTACTTCTTGGCACCAATTTAATGGGCCCCAAGCCTTTAAGTTGCTCAGACCCTTTTTTCTTCACCTTACTAGACCCATCTCCATAATTATTAAATAGAGGAGCATTAACCTCTGTACCATCCTCCAATACATCAACACCACTATCAGGAATAGAAATTAAAGCTTTATGAGACACTAAAGCTTCATTCTATAGGCACACAATTTCCCCTTCCTCCGTTAAATTATTTAAAACTTCAAATTGATTGATATTAATTGGATTTGAAGCAAAAAATTGACCAATACCTTCTCCAGTAACCGCTGAATCATTAATTGTGGGAACTTTGTTATTACAAAAAGGAACAAGAGTTACCTTCTGCTGCTTCTCTTCCACCCGAGCTTCATTATTGAACTTGCCCGAGTTATCTTTATAAGATATCACATCATTCTTCATGCCTTGACTTATCATAACAACAGCTTCTTCATTTTTTTTTCCTTTCATTCACCAATGGATGATTCCAGGTGTTCTTAAATTTATAGCTTTTAACTTTTTTCTTCCCATAATCCACATGAATCCATGGACCAGAATTATCCTTGTTAACCTTGCTATCTTCTTTCTCTATTGAATCAACCTTTGAGCTTGCATTTTTTGAAACAGCCTTGCCTTCCAAAGAAGAATTTATTCTAATTATATTAGAATCCAAAGTGGATTCCAAGTTAACATCCTTGTTAACATCAAAACAGGTTTTATCCAAATGCCCATTCTTACCACATTTAAAGCAAATGTTTGAGATCCTTTCATATTCAATTCTTTGATAAAACTTGCAGGAGACACCTTCCACCCAAACTCCCAATTGCAATTTATCTTCAAGATTGATTCTAACGTAGATTCTGGAAAATTCCCTCCTTCCCCATTGGAACATGTTATCATCAATAAAAAATGGAGTTTCAACCTTCGAAGCAATCATGCAGACATTGATTTTATCCCAACTTTGCAATGGAAGATTAGGAAGCCTAATCCTTATCGGAGTTGTCAAACCTTTTAAAGATGAAGGTTGAAATGAAGGAGACCATTTGTCCAATCTAATGATATTTCCATTTACATACTAAGGACAACTAGATAGAACTGATTCCAAAGCATTTGTATCTTCAAAAGCACATAATACCCATCCCATTCCAAGCAAGGTCATATGGAACCTTCCAAATTGATTCCATTATTTTCATAATTCCAATCCAATGATATGATATAGAACATTGTCTCCTAACACCATAGCCACCAAAGATTTGTGTAATTTGTTTGTATTCTCCACCTCACTTTGGAGATGAAGCCTTACAACTCCATTTTTAAAAAAAACTTTCTCCATAATCAAAATCAATAGGTTTAAAATTTGCCTTCCTGTTCCAAACATTGACAGCCGGCTTGCTCAATTGGGGGGGAATAACAGGTTCCAATTCCTCAACAGCAATGCAATTACCAAAGTATGCAAAGATACAATCATTAACCTTTTCCAAATCCATATTAACCTGCTGTACACCATGAACATCCATATTAGCAGTAATCTTTTCTCCAGCTAAAACATATATCTAAATAGCAAAATTAGGATTTCCAACACTATAGACCATGATTTTTGTTCTACCATTAGCTTCATGAACAACAAACGAGGACCCCTGTTTAGCTTTAGATACAATTTCCATAATTGCAACACCAAATGATGCAAGATTAACCTTAGCATCTCTTTGAAGATTGGATGTATTTTGCATATCCGAAACTACCATCAGGATATTCTTTCCCTTGCCAACACATTACAATTGTTTTTTAGGAGGAAGTAGCCTTCCCTCATTAATCACCAAAGGTTTTCCAGATTTAAACCTTAGCTTAGCCTCATGATCAAACACCAGGTTTACATTCCCGAAAGCTAGAGGAGACGAACCTTGATTAGAGTAAGGAAGGATTCTAACAGCGGATGAAGAAGAGAGTCGACCATCTCCGACATCGAAGGATAGAGGCCGACGGCCCTCCATCGTCTTCAGAGGAGCAGACATTTTATGGGAAATAGGAATTCAACAAAATCAGATTTTTCTCTCTCTAGAAAATGGTAGCTTCTCTCCAACCACTAAAAAAGGTTAGAGGAAGAAAAACAATTAATAATATTTCTCCCTTTAACTAATTTAGGAATGTCAAACATTGACTGCAAATTTTTAAAAATAAAAATAAGGCATGAAATATCATTTCAGTAGTAATCAAAGAAAAAAGAAGTAAATTAAAACTACATAAATGAAAAGTCAGAAAGAATGATAAAATAAACAAATAAAATTAAAGTCAACAGAAATAAAAGAAAATAATAAAAAATAGATCAAAAAATAAAATTCAGAATTTAGAAAGCATCAAGTTCATGCATTTATGTCAATCACACCCAATCTAGTCCTTAAGAAGTAAAAGTGTTGAAGGCTAGTGGTTTTGTAAAGATGTTAGCCAGTTGATTCTCAGTTGCCACATGGTGTAACTCAATGTCTCCTTTAGTCACATGGTCTCTGATAAGGTGATATCTTATGTCAATATGTTTGATCTTTGAATGTTGGATATGATTCTTAAAGATATAGATGGCATTAGTGTTTTCACAAATGATTAAAATTATGCCTAAAAGTAATCATAAATCTAAAATTTATTGCTTCAACCAAAGGACTTAGGCCACACAATTCCCTAAGGCAATATACTCAGCTTCAGTAGTGGAAAGTGCAATAAAGTTTTATTTTTTATTAGACTAGGAGACTAAAAACTATCGTATGAATTAGCAAGTTCCAGAAGTGCTCTTTCTATCCACCCTACATCCTGCAAAATCAGAATCAGAATATCCAATAATCTCAAAAGACATGCTGTGCCTAGGATACCGGATTTCTAAGTTTTGGGTCCCTAAGAGATATTTAAGAATTCTCTTAACTATAGTCAGGTGGGATTCTTTAGGATCAGCTTGAAATCTAATACGAATACAAACACTAAATATTATATCAGGTTGGTTAGCAATCATGTAAAGTAAAGATCCAATCATCCCTCTGTACTTCTTTTGATCAACAAATTTTCCATTTGGGTCCTTATCCAACTGAGCACTGGAGATCATGAGAGTATTTATCGGCTTGGCTTTATCTATTTAATATTTCTTCAAGATGTCATTTATGTACTTTGATTGATTTAGAAAGATTTTATTATCTAATTATCTTATGCTAAACCCCAAAAAGTAGGACAACTCTCCCTTTATACTCATCTCAAATTCCTTACTCATTTTTTTAGAAAAATCATCACATAGCCTTTTATCAGAAGATCCAAAAAGTATATCATCAACATATATCTGAATGATGAGTAATTCATCTCCTATTCTCCCATTATACTCACCTTCTGGACATATCTAAGTGGATAAGATATCTATGGATTTAGTAAGAAGAGATATACAAAAGTCCCATGGTATTGAGATTTCATTCTCAATGAATAAGAATCAATTTTATTAATACATCCCATTATATTTATAAAATTATTTAATAGAAACAAATCCAATTAGGCCTATTTTTTTAGGGAGGATTCTTGGACATGTTACACATATGTCCAAAATTGGTCAAGGCAATTTGAATCCAACTAAGAACTCAATTGAAAAAATTCCTAGGTCATATTTAACCTAGGAATTCAAAATTCAATAAAAATGAATCCATAACGTATTTAGAACTTTGCTTCGTGGATTGTTAGATAGATGTAAATGAGTTAGTTAGCCATTGATTTCATGCTAATCACTGGTATAGATAGCCTATAATTGATTTTTCAAAGTATAGATGTACTTATTTTGAAAATTCATATTAAACCTAGGTAGACTTTAATGGTCTCAAATTGGAATGGCTTGAACATTTGTTTTTTTTTTTTTTTTTTTTTTTTTGAAAATGCCAAAGGCAAATGATTAAGCAAAAAAGAATGGATACAACCTAGAGAGTGATAGAACACCTATCACACTCATCTTTAAGCAAAGCAAAAAAACTAGGAGGGATCTTATTGCAATAAAGATCCTCCCAAATGAAATCCTCTACTAAAGCAAAATTAGCACATAAGTCGGCTAAACGATTACAATCTCTATGAAAGAAATGAAAAAGAAACATACCAAAATTTTCCAAGAACGACAGATCTTCAATCTCTTCATTCTTGTGAGAAGCTTTCTTCAACGATCTTTGAAGATAATTGATGACGTTCTGATTATCCCCTTCGATGATAATCCCCTTAGCTTCGAAGTTCCACATATTGTGAAACAATTTCAAAGCCCGTATAGCCATCAGCTCCAGCAACCCGATGTTCCAATGAACACATTTGATTCCAAAAGCAAATAAGAATCTTCCTTTATTGTCTCTAAAAACTCTGGCAATCCCGGCCTCATTAGAATCTAGGAGGGCAGCATCAAAATTACCTTTAATCTACTCGGGTGGAGGGGGGTGCCAAGAAGAATTGGACAGCTTACAAAGCTGATTGGCTCCCCAGTGATCCGAGAAGATACCACATTTTGAAGAAGCAACAACAATCTCAATTGCCTTAGCAGCCATAAAACCCATACCCAATTCATTGCCTCCATGGGTAACACTATTCCTACTCTTCCAAGAAAAGTAGACAACTGTACAATACAGATTAGCCAAAAATGGATTTGAGTAAGCCAAAGCCTTTAAACCGTTGATACAATCAGACCAAGCTTTGTATCTAGGAATGAGAAAACCCCAATCATCCAAGGTGTCGAACAAGCGAACTAAAAAATCACAATTCACTGCAACATGCTCCTCATCCTCAGCGGTTGAACAACCTCTTGGACAGCCATTTGAATGGATAATTATCCTATACATGAGATATCCCAAAGTTGGAATAACTTTATTAAGTAATCTCCACCAAAAGCATTGCACAAGAGTGGACAGTTTACTTAATTTGAGCCATTTCCAGCAGTTTTCATTACTACAATTAGCATCTTGAACAAATCTAGTCAAAGCTGCTAACGATTTCTATGAAAATTTATGAAGAAGTTCTCTGGAATCCGTCGCATCTTCAATCTTCATCTGTAAAACCAACTTGATTAATCCCGGGCCAAAGTATTTAATTAGCTCCACCAGGTTCCAATCTTTGTTATGGATGAAAATGTTAAGCCTGGGAAATTCATCAACCATGACATTGAAAAACGTAGGCCAATTGGAAAGCCTTTTATTTTGAATCCAAATATCTTCAAGAGGATCAATGGAATCACCAGTAGCCACTTTCCATCTCAAAGAAGGCTATAAAGACTTCATGCCGTTCAAAAGAATCCTCCATGTAACCGAGCAGTTTTGCTTCTTTGTTCCACTGCAGATAACATTCCTGTATTTTGCTATTAAAGTCCTATACAGCAAAGAATTGGACTCATTAATAAACTCCCATGCATATTTAGATCTAAGAGGCCCCATCATAGCAACAGGAGAATGTAATCCCGCTCCACCTTCTGCATAAGGTTTACAAAGCACCTCCCATGAAATGTAGTGCATACCAGTATCATTGTCTGCTTTCTTGTAGATAAATTCTCTACAAATCCTCTCCAATTTTTTTATAATACTGATGGGAATCAAAGAATGAGATACATAGAAGATCAGAATTGCCAGCAACACGGACTTTACCAGCACAATTCTACCAGGTAAAGAAAAGAATTTATTACCCCAACTATTGGTTTTAGCTGATGCCCTCTCGAGCAAGAAAAGAAAATCAGAAGAAATCAATCAACATAAACAAAGATTAATCCCCAAGTACTTCATTTTCTGCACCACCTTAAAATTGAGGATTTTGGATAAAGATTTCTTCTTTGCATTATTAACCGATTTCCCAAACATAATGGCAGATTTCTTAACATTAACTGATAGCCCTGTCCAGCTACAGTAATCCACAATGATCCTCTTAAGAACTTTCACTTGCTCAATATTGGCTTCAGAGAAAAGAAGAACGTCATCAGCATAAAGAAGGTAGGAGATTTTGGGAGCCAAAGCAACCACCTTAATTCCCAAATTGTTCCCATTATGGTGCAAGTTGTTGGATAACAATTGGGAACAAAGAATGAATAAATAGGGAGATAGTGGACAACCCTGTCTAAACCCACTCTTAGCTTCAATCCAATTTGATTGTGTCCCATTGAAGAGAATTGAAAACCTTGGATAGGTAACACATTCCATAAGAAGTTTGGAAAAGACATTAGGAAACCCAAAGTAATGAAGAATATTTTCCAAGGACCTCCAAGACATACAATCATATGCTTATTCCATATCAATTTTCACAGCCATCAATCCTTTTTTTGATTTAGAAAATCTGAACTTATGAAAATTTTCTTGCACCAAAAGGATATGCTCCGATAAAGATCTACCTTTAAGAAAAGCAGCTTGGTTTTTCAAAATCAAATCATTGATAACCAAATTAAGTCTATTTAAAAGAAGTTTAGCAATGATTTTGTAAATAGACAAGCATAAACTAACAGGACGAAATTGAGAGGGATCTACCGGATTTTGAACCTTGGGAATAAGGACTACCAATGTCTCTTTCCACTTATCATTCATTTTACCCGTAGAGATGAACTGAAAGATAGCCTCCCGTTTGAACATTTGTTAGCAATAACTAATGGTTTAAATTTCAAACCAATCAGAGTTCATTTGGACTATTATTTAATAAATCATAACATTCAACACATAAATGGCCTAGACGTTTCAACAAAATTTTAAAATTAAATCTAAATCATAAAAATCAAAACTAAATTGTATTCAACTCTAAATGATCATGTCAATAAATGAAAAATAAATTCCCCTTCAAAAAACTCATAAATTAAAAATAAATAAATAAAATCTCAAATGACTTCAAACTTTTGTAAACATTATTTCAGGTCACTCATGACTCATGGTTATGATTCAAGTTGATTGGAGGTAATTTGATTAAAAATAAAAACAAATCCTTAATTTTTTAATTAAATAATTCATTAGTTGAGTGTATTGCTAAATAAAAAAATTTTAAAAAAGTTCAGACTCAATTGCATTAAAATTTTAATAAAGTACGAAATCTAATAAAATAATAAAAAATTTCAAAAATTCTAAATAAAAATAATAAGTTAAACTTTGGTCAAACCCTTTATAAAAGAATAAAGGATAATAAATAAATGAAAAAAAAATAAAACACAATGAATAAAATAAAATAAATATAGCAGCAAGGATAAATAAATTTCAAATTAAATAAAAAAATTAACTAACTAAATTAAAGAAATTAATTAAAAATGAAATAAAGTTAAATAAAATTCAAATCAATAATAAAAATAAAAATATCATTTATTACTAAGGATTTTGAATATGGTGATAATAAAATTTTGAAAATATTTGAATTTTAATCTTTGATTTTCCCAAAAGAATGATTTTTTTTCATTTTATTTAGGACCTAACTAAGATGAGGTATATTTTTAATCTGGAGTATTCAGTCTTCCATAAAGGCAAGCCTTTATGGTTAACCACAAGAAAGATGTGTTCCTTATGATACTCTCTATTAAAATAATAGTGAATATTTTTTTGGAATTTCAAGGACTAGAGAAAGAAAAAAGGTTAGATTTCTCAAATGGGATTATTTCAAACTTGAGCATTTCTTTCAAGAGGCAAATAAATAAAGAGTAGGGGACTCACACCTAACCATAGATGATCGAGATTTAAGCTAGGATGTTGCCATGAGGGGTTTGCTCTACTACTTGTAGATGATCATAAAAAAGGACCCTGTTTATGGAGACTTACATCTAATTATAAAAAGTGGTGCCACAAGGAGCTTGCACCACTACTTAGCAGATGATCATATGAAAATGAAGCTTAAGTGTTCCAAATCATACTTAATTATAGAGGTTCAAATTTTTAGCCAGGTCAGTTCCATGAGTGGCTTGCTCTGCCACTAGTTGATTTGATTTGGATAATGTCATGAGCGGCTTGCTCTTCCACTAGCTGGTCTTGATGGAGCATATAGGATATCGTGAAAATGGGCTTATACTTAATGGTTATTTTTAGGAAGTCAAAGAATATAATCGGTTTAGGCTATCATCAATCATATGGTTTGCATATTTCCTAAGCGATTTTGGCTATCATTTTCTAGAATATGTTGAGCTATTTTAAGTATTTTTGTAATTTTTAAGTTTTTTTAATTTTCTAAGTGTCGTTTTGATTTTTATTATAAAAAAAGAGTCCTACTAATTGTTTATTACTATGCATGAAAAATTAAGCAACACAATAAAAAATGTGTAAAATTTTTAACAATAGTAATTAATTGGAAAGCAAGGTAACACTAAGCAGATTAAATTTAAAAATAGAACTAGATTAAAATAGTAGTTTGTTGAGCAATATAATATGCAAAATAGGATAATTAATTTCAAATGATAGTCCCTATTAATGGCTCCAAAAAACTTGATAGAAATATTATTTTTTATGCTTTCAAGAAAAGGAATGAGCATCTCATCACTTATAAAAATGGAGATAGTACAACCCAAATTGGCTTTTTTCTTATAAGAAAATTAGATCATTTAGATTGCAAAGATTGTAAAGTTATTCGGAGTGAAAATTTATATACCCAACATCGATTATTATTTTTGGACTTTAAGATAAAGGGGTAGATAATAAATATAAAGTAAAATAATATTCTAGGATTAGATGTGAGCATTTAAAGAATATTAACAAAAATATTTTTGAGAGTATGATTTTAGATCTTAAGATTCTGTCTATGCATTAGGATACTATATTATGTGGGAAAAAGTGGCTTATGATATTAAGAATATTGCAAAAGATGTGCTTGGAGTTTCAAAGGAAAAAGCTCCTAATAGTAAAAATAGTTGGTGGTGGAATCCAAATGTGCAAGAAAAGATAAAAAATAAGAATATTTTTAACTGTCTACCTGGAAATCAACAGCAAGTTCAAGCCATAATATATAGTTGTTAAGATGTCTCTTAAAATTACAAAATTGATAGCCCTGTCAGCTCATGTAATCCACAATGAATCGCCTTAAGAACTTCATCCTGCCTTCAATATTGGCATCAGAGAAAAGAAGAACGGTCCATCAGCAAAAAAGAAGGAGGAGATTTGGGAGCAAAGCAACCACCTAATTCCCAAATTGTTTCCATTATGGCAAGTTGCTTGGCAAACAATGTGGGAACAAAGAATGAATAAATGGGAATAGTGGACAACCTCGTCAAACCACTCTTAGCTTCAATCAATCTTGATGTGTAGTCCCATTGAAGATAGAATTGAGAAACCTTGGGATAGGTAACACATTCCATAAGAAGTTTGGGAAAAAGACATAGGAATACCTCAAAGTAATGAATGTAATATTTTCCAAGGACCTGCCAAGACATACCAATCATTATGCTATTCCATATAATTTTCACAGCATCAATCCTTTTTTGGATTGTAGAAAATATGAACTTATGAAATATTTCTTGCACCCAAAAGGATAGTGCTCCGATTAAAGATCTACTTTTTAAGAAAGCAGCTTGGTTTTTCAAAATCAAATCATTGATACCAGAATAAGTGCTATTTAAAAGAAAGTTTAGCAATGATTTTTGTAAATAGACAGGCATAAAACTAATAGGACGAATTGAGGAGGATCTACGCGGATTTTGACCTTGGGAATAAGGACTACCAATGGTCTTCTTTCCACTTATCATTCATTTTACCCGTAGAGATAACTGAAAGATAGCCTCGCGTTTTTGGAACATTTGTTAGCAATAACTAATGGTTTAAATATTCAGAACCAATCAGAGTTCATTTGGACTATATTTAATAAATCATAAATTCAACACATAATGGCCTACGTTTGCAACAAAATTTTAAATTAAATCTAAAATCAGTAAAAATCAAAGACTAAATTGTATTCAACTCCTAATGATCCATCGTCAGTAAATGAAAAATAAATTCCCTTCAAAAAACTCAATAAATTACAAAATGAAATAAATAAATCTCAAATGACTTCAAACTTTTGTAACATTATTTCAGGATCACTCTATGGACTCATAGGTTATGATATTCAAGTTTGATTGGAGTGTAATTTGATTAATAATAATAAACAAATCCTTAGATTTTAATTAAACTAATTCATTATTGAGTGTATTGCTTATAAATAGAAAAAATTTAAAAAAATGTCAACATCATTGCATTAAAATTATAACTAGTACTGAATCTTAATTAAATAATAAAAATTTCAAAAATTCTAATAAAATAATAAGTAAACTTTGGTAAACCCTTTTATAAAAGAATAAAGGATAAAAATAAATGAACAAAAAAAAAAAACACAATGAATAAGAATAAATAAATATGCAAAGCATAGAATAAAATTCCAAATTAAATAAAAACATTACTAACTAAATTAAAGAATTAATAAAAATGAAATAAAGTAATAAAAATTCAAATCAATGATAAAAAATAAAAAATCATTTTAATTACTAAGGATTTTGATAGGTGCAAATAAAATTTTGGAAAATATTTGATTTTAATTTTGATGTTTCCGCAAAAGAATAATTTTTTTTCAATTTATTTAGACTAACGTAAATGAGTTTATTTTATAATTGGAGTATTCTAGTCTTCTCATAAAGGCAAGCCTTTATGTTACCACAGAAAGATGTGTTCCTTATATATACTCTCTTATTAAATAACTAGTGTAATTTTTTTTGAGAATTTCAAGGACTAGATAGAAAGAAACAGGTTAGATTTCCTCAAATGCGGATTATTTCAACTTGAGGCATTTCTTTCAAGAGGCAGATAAATAAAGAGTAGGGCCTCACCACCTAACCATAGATGATCGAGATTTAAGCTAGGATGTTGCCATGAGGGAGTTTGCTTACTACTTGTAGATGATTCATAAAAAAAGGAAGCCTGTTTGTGGAACTTACATCTAATAAATACAAAATTGTGCCACAAGGAGTCTTGCACTACCATAGCAAGATGATCATTATGAAAATAAGCTTAGTGTTCAACATAGCTTAATTATAGAGGTTCAAAATTTTAGCCAAGGTAAGTCCATGAGTGGTGCTCTGCCACTAGTTGATTTTGATTCTGGATAATGTCATGAGCGGCTTTGCTCTTCCACTAAGGCTGGTGCCTTGATGGAGCATATAGGAAATATCGTGAAAATGGGCTTATCTTAATGGTTATTTTTTAGGAAGGCAATAGCAATAATCAGTTTGGCTATCATCAATATAGGTGGTTTGCTATTTCTTAAGCAATTCTGGGCTATCATTTTTCAGAATATGTTGAGTTATTTTAAGTATTTTTGTAATTTTAGTTTTTTTTAATTTTTCTAAGTGTCCGTTTTGATTTTTATATAAAAATGAAGTCCTAACTAATTTTTTATTACTATGCATGAAAATTTAAGCAACACATGTTATAAAAATGTGTAAACATTTTAACAATAGTATTTATTGGAAAGCAAGGGTAACACTAAGCAGATTAAATTTAAAAATAGAGACTAGATAAATAGTAGTTTGTTGAGCATATAATATGCAAAATAGGATAAATTGAATTTCAATGATAGTCCCTTTAATTGCGGGGGTCAAAAAACTTGATGAAATATTATTTTTATATGCTTTTCAAGAAAAGGAATGAGGCATCTCATCACTTTATAAAAAATGGGATATAGTACAACCCACATTGACTTTTTCTATAAGAAAATTAGTCATTTAGATTACAAAAGGGATTGTAAGTTTTCGGAGTGAAAATTTATTACCCAACATCGATTTATTATTTTGGACTTTCAAGATAAGGGGTAGATAATAAATATAAAGTAAAATAATATTCTAGGATTAGAGTAGCATTTAAAGAATAATTAACAAAATATTTTTTGAGAGTAATGATTTTAGATCTTAAGAGTATCTGTCTATGCATTAGGAATACTCGATATTAATGTGGGAAAAGTGGCTTATGATATTAAGAATATTGCAAGATGTGCTTGGAGTTTCAAAGGCGAAAGCTCCTAATAGTAAAAATAGTTGGTGTGGAATCCAAATGTGTCAAGAACAGATAAAAATAAGAACGTTGGTTAATATAAAATTAGTTTAGATGTAAAATTCTGATAATTGGGAAAGCTTAAAGGCTAGTAAGCGAATCTAAGAAATTATTTTGTAATGCAAGAGTTTTAGCTATTAATGATTTATATTATAGAATAGATATTAAGGAGGGAGAAAGATATATATCTAATTATAGATAGTCAAACAAATGATAAGAGTAGTTAGAAACAATTTTAGTTCAGTAAGTGTATTAAAGATGAAGATCAAAAAGTACTTTTCCTTAGAAGATGATATTCAACAAAGGTGGATGAGCGTATTTTTGCTAAACTTTTTAATGAAGAATGTTCAAAATATGATTGACTTTTAGTGAACTTTATCACCCTAAAAATGAAAATAAAGATTTCTTGTTTTTATTTCGGCATATAAGTAAAATTTGAAGTTGAGAGGCTTTAAAAGAAGGAAGTGTGGAAAAGCTGTTGGATCGCTGATGA
>NW_021318880.1:183934-216849 GCF_001605985.2 Dendrobium catenatum
ATTCCTCCTCCTTACATAATGAATTATAGCTTTGCTGGCCCCACAAGTGGGGCAAAATGTCATCTAATTCCGCCCAACCAAGGGGTTGGCTCAATCCTTGTTGAACCGACTGCTGGTTGGGTTGATCCTTGCTGGACCAGCCACTTCTGACCCTTCTCCTGCCATATTAATTTCACATCATCCTATATCAATTTGTCAACATAAAAACAAACTAATCTTTCACATTTGAACTGTTAATATGCTAAATCAACACACAAAACTTATCGCATTCCTTAATATCATAAGGTATGATACTCGATTGGGTGCATCTTGGTAATAACATCTATTCGAATGGTGTGTGGCATTCTAGTTTTTCCTTGTTTCACCTGAGCGCTTTCGAAAGCTAATGGCTTGCCTTCAACAAAACCAATTTATTGCATCAAATTTTACATTTACAATTTCATATATCTTTCCTTCCTTTACTATATTCATTTTATTATTATTATCATGTAGAGTGGATGAAATACCCTCATATCACCTCCACTTAAACTCCCTCTTCCTAAAAAACAACACAAATCTCATCGGACCCATCCAAGCCTAGCTCAAACTTAATCATAAAACCTCAATTCAAGCCAATGCCAAAGACAAGCGTAGCTAAATAAACTAGTAATCAAACTTAAGACGGAACAAGGAAATATCTATCTCAAGACTTAATTAGTTGCATCCTTAAATGCCTTCTTATACTGAAATATCTGGCATTTTGATTTAAAGAAATAAAAAATATATAACTCAGAAGTTTCCAAGATACTTCTTTTCTACCTAAGAGAATCTATATTCTCTATGTGATACTCATAGCCTAACTCAAACATGGACATAACAACTTACTCTACCTCAAGCCAAGTCTTGCTTAGCTTCAAACAAAACAAAGTTCAAATAAACATCGTTCATTATGCTCTTAAATAAGTTGCCTTCTTATAGTGATCCATAATCTAAAAAAGCAGAAATCCAAAATGGCTGCAAAGAAATGAAAATTTGTAAAACCACCTAACCGCATGAGCTCAAGTGACTCAGATGTGATTCATTATTGTGTTGATGATAACAAACCTTATATAATATCATCAAATGATTAGCTAAATATTTTCTTTCAGGTTAATCTTTTTATACCAAACAAGAATATAAAGACTATTTCCACTAGAATAACTTGTAGTATCTACTACTTGGAGGATGGACACCAAGTGCACAATACATGAAAACTAAAGTGCATGTTCAAGATCGAGGATCAATGAAGTCTAGTGTCTGACTGCTGTTAGATTTCACTGTATATTGATTAAATATGTTTATCCATGTGAAAAGGATGATAAACATAAAAAAAAAAAATGATTAGATTTAACTTAGATTTATTAAAAACATATTTAAGGTATTATTCAATTTTTTTCTACTTAGTTAAATTATAGATATTTATTATTGGCAAAAATTCTAATAATTAATAATCATTTGCTAAAAAAATTATTTCATCTTGAAATTGAATAATAATACTATTACAAATTTATGTGAGCTTAAATTTCATTATTATATTAATAGATATCATTCACATGCCAATCATGCAAATTAAGAATATTAGGTAGATTTGACTTAGATGGTTTGGTCACATAAAATGGCGGCCTTCCAATGACCCGGTTAGGAGAGTAGAGGTATTAGATTTGACTTATGTTAAGAAAGGTAGAGGCAGACCTAAAAAGACTTGGTTAGAAAATATTAGGAATGACCTTTATTTATTAGATTTAAACGAGAATTTGACCTTTAATAGGACATAATGGAGAAAAAGAATTTATGTAGTCGACCCCATGTAGTGGGATAAAGGCTTGATGTTGTTGTTGTTGTTGTTGTATAATTATTCTTCTGTTCCTCTGTCGACGCTTTCGATCACACCAAGTTTAAGTTTATGTTAGCATATACATAAACTAAATGAAGCTTAGAGGAATTCAAAATAGGTTGAATGCATTATAAAAATTAAACCAACCTATACAATACATGACTCTTAAATAATCATAGATTTAGCATAAAATATTAGCCACACATGAAGACAAAATTACACAACACAAACATTTTTATTTTACTAATAAAACAAAACAATTCAAACTATGAAGTATAAGATAAATGATGAAAGAAAGGTTAGAAGTGACTTGAATTTAAGGTAAAGACTCCTTTGCACTTATCCACTTTAATATATACTAATACAACAAGCAAAACAAGTCTACAAGAGTTACTCCCTCTCAAGAATAGTCCCTTACACTCACACACACACTCACGACTCCATAATGTGCCAACCCCATTATATTAACATTGAGGCTACTATTATAGTTTTTTGAAATAATTGTACTGGCATCATGGCGCTGACATAGTGGAACTACAACATTAGTGGGATAATTTGTCAGTTTACCATTCATCACATCGGTTTATCGGTTTAATTGTTTCCCATCATGGAACTAGGTGATTTTCCATCATGGTGCTCGATTTGGAGGCACAACACTTGATTTGGTGATGCGGCACTTCCTAGATAGCGCCTCAGTAGATTATTTTTAGGGCTCACTATTGAGGCACTGAAGGGGGTGACACTTTTGCATTACGGTAAGCTTTGGCACTATGGTACTGACACTGTTGTGTTGTGGTGTTATTTTAATTTTAATGATTTTTAGCATATTTCCTGAACAAAAAATATAAGGATTAAAAGCACAAATATTATAATATATGTAATATGGACTTAACATTTTCATTTATGACCAATACCCCTATAAAACCACAAAGTTTAATATTTAAATAAAGCCCTCGTTTTCTTTTAATTTCTATTGACTAGATTGTACAATATGAATATCAATTTGTACTGTATGATTAGTTCAATCAAACTAAAGCCTAAAAATCCTTCTCTGTTTTATCAGACTGAACGATCATGATCATATAATATAATAAGTTTAAGGGATTAATAGCTCATCACGTCCAAACAAGAATCGTACAACTAGGCTCTCTATTTATTTATGGTGCATGATATGTATCATGCTTTATGAATATTCATATTAATTTCATCCTGATTTGATTACCAAGATTTTGGATTTAAAATAGATACAAATTATAAATATTTATTTAGTTTGAATTTGTTTATACAATATAATTAGTTCAAATTTAAATTTACCTATTCATGAATATCATAATAACAAGCAAGTTTATTTGAAATAATGATGAGTTGATCTTTAATTCTTTATTATATATTTAGTTAATACCACTTAATTTATTAGTAATATCATAAATGATCATATAATATAATATATTAGAGAAGTTATGTGATTTTAATTAATTTTTAATTTTATTTTGACACTTTTGAGTGACTGCTTGGTTATTTAACAATTTTGCACTTAAAACATAAATTGACTCAAAAACAAAATAACAAACACACTAATAATCTTCAACATGCTTTTCTTTTGCAATTTTGAGCTTTATTTACTCTTCTTATATGTTGTGAATGCGACTTTGCCTAAAATGTTTGCAATGAAAATGACATGCATACAAGATTGAAACATGGATTAACTTAACCAATAAAGTTTGTTGTCATCAAAACCCTAGTGTAAATCGAGCTCATGAGGTTCATGCAGTTAACATGTAGATTAAAAAAGGCATAGAGACATGATGGGATATTTATTGCATATGACTATAAGTTAACATAATATTATATATATTGTATGCCCATGCACACACTTTTAATTTGAACCTAAATAATCACATTTGATCACAGTTAATAGAATCCTTTCATATCTCATAAAGACACTTCACCTAGGAATCTGATCCCATAGGGAGTGTATCATTAACATAGTAGGTTATTCATGTTCAAACTTTGGGGATTATAGAGTTGATAGGAAAATCATATAATGAATAGATAATTTATTGGAGATTCATTAATCTCTAAGTCATATATACAAAATTAAATTATTTGGTCATATCCATTGTAGTAACATATACATAGTTGCAAAAAGTTTTCATCCAAGTCCTATGGCTAAAACAATAACTTCTTGATTTTGATTTTCCAGGTGGACATAAATATTTATCCTAAGTGACAAAATTAGTGTTATATGTAACACAAAAAACTCAATTCAATATTCTTATACAATACACATTGATATTTAATTCGCTTTATTAGAGATTATTTATCAAAATGGGATATTGATATTTAGTTTATTCATATTGAAAATCAATTTGTGGATATTTTTATCAAGGCATTTAATTATGAGGCATTTAATGCACTTAGAACTAGATTGAGTCATGGACTTATTTACATATTATATGTTCTTTTGTTTAAGTGTATTTCTATACTTATGGATGTTTGCATTTATAATTATTAATTCATACTTATCATTTTTTATGTATTTATTATTTATTTATGTTTGTGCATGTATTAAGAGATCCCTAAACATATGAAAATAGATATATGATAGAGAATAAATAAAATCTATATCATATTGTCTGACCATATATCATACTATATGATCTATAAGATATTGTATGGTTTTCTAACATACAATACAAGTGTTTTCCACATAAGAATGAGATTACCAAGTTCTAATAATTAGTTAAATGCTTTATATGGCATATATCATAGTGTATGATTTTAGTACATACTGTATGATTTGACTAAATCACCTATTTAGTATTATAATTATTAGAACGATATAAAGCATAGTACATCATCATATACAATCCATACCATGTCATTTGATTTGATGTGGTCAAATAACTATTTTAGGATAACCAATGCTATGATTATAGAATAACCAATCACCTTATACAATTAATGTCCCAATGTATGATTAACTCAATCAAAGAAGCCATTAGAGAGCAATCAAGATGATTAGGAATACAACTGATTGTAATGTACTATCCCACAAAGACTTGAACATCTATAATATGCATGAATTCCCATTTTTTCTCACACCATCTCTTAAGCCTTAAAATCAATGCCAATATGGTTGCCATGCAATTCTTGGTGTGTATGGGATAAATAGCTATCACTAATCATAACATACATGAACACCTATATGTATCTCATACCGATGTCTCACATCACAATATAGCCACCAAACTTCACTAAATCTTGTCAATTATCCCCTAATTTGAGGGTCTAAAGTTATTATTTAAGGAACTTCTGCAAATTGATTGTAATGGAACAATTGATCTAAAAGACCATATCTATAAAAATGAGGATGTGACGTGCATAAAAAAATAAAGTTCGATTTTAAAAATTATTAACAACATCCTTAAATTAAACTAAATATGTGTGTGTGTATATAAACTTTACAGCCAAATGAGACTAATTATATTCTTATTTTTAAAATAATTATTCTTATATTAAAAATTTAATAATTGTGCTATTAAAAATAAAAAAATTAAATTATTTTCCCTCCAAACACTTCACCATGATCTTCAACATATATAATTTATGAGCCACAAACTTGGGTGGTGTTACCTTGACTTGTGGATTCATATCATTATAGAATGAAGGTTTGTCATAAAATCGAAAAATGCTGCATTATCAATTCATGTGCTCATGTAGTCGAATACTTATTGGTAGATGCTTAGTCATTAGATTTGGAGGAAGGATGGGTAATCATATGGCGAAAGGAATGAAGAGGGAGACCTAGATCGAGATGGCGATGTTAAAGAGAGAAGTGTCAGGGAAATATCAGCACATGCTCAAGCACATTCTCAGGTATCTATTATGTTCATGCATGCATAACATAAATAGACGCGAGACTCGAATGGAATATAAAAATTAAGAGCATTTGACTTCAACCAGAAGCTGATCTTTAATGAAGACCCACACACTGTACCGAGAAATTATTTTGTGCGGAGTCCGGACGGGAAGAACCTTCCAGATTGTTGCGTAATTACTAATTATTTACAAATATTCAACAAATACTCACAAGATACTCATTAATACTCACAACTGATTATTTGTTGAATATTTATAAATACGTTGTAAATACTAACCGTCCGGACTCCGCACGTAATAATTTCTTCACCATACGCTGGATAAGCATGCTTTCAACCTTCCACTGAGCAAATTCAAAAAGGTATCCTAAAATTGGTAGATGTGCTGCAAAATTCAGCCTTGGCATGGTCTCATGGAAACATGGTTCTGGTAACTCTTAACTAATGGCTTTACAGAACCAAATTAAAAAAAAAAGGATATTTGTTAGCAAGTATAAAGAGATCTACCTTGTGATTCAGCTATAATAGACCAATACCATATCAAAAAACCAAAAAAAAAAATCATTGAGGTCTGTAATTTTGAGGTTTTGAAGCAGTTCACAGTGACGGGCCCTCTCCCAGTTCACGGAACACCTTTTCGATTGTGAACAGAAGATCTGTTTTAGAGTGCGACAGAGTTAAAGACGTAAAAGTTATATCTGAAACAAATAGAAGTTAAAAAGAAAAAAATGAATAGTTGCTTTAGAATTTCATACCATGAAACGAAGCATCTGACATGTATCTCTGATAGTAAAGAAGAATGTGAGTAGACATACAATCAAAGTATACATATCGAAAAAGAGGGATTTGTAAAAGGACAACGGACATTACCGCAATTTCATTCTTCATATCTGCGTCAAGTACAACAAGTTGCTTGCTATCATCTGTACTCAGTTAGCATAATGTAAACTGGTAATCTTAGCAAAATAACATGCACACATCTACTTCAACCGAAAATTTCTTGTTTAGGATATGCCAAAGCAAAAGAATTTTTTTTTAAAGCTTACAAAGAATAATTAACTGTAACAACTCTTGATTCTTATCTTTAAAAAAAAAAATGCCTTGCTATGACTATCTTGATTCTTATCTTTTAAAATGAAAAAGAATGCCTTGCAACCTGATGAAAATATTTTTATGTAGAATATCACAAACAATTTTGTTCAAGATATCCTTATCCTAGTTTTTCCCTCTTTTAAAGGGAAATTATTAGGTGCGGACAGCGAACGTAGAGATGCGTCCGGATTACTGCAAGCACTGCTTACACTCTACCTACACTCTGCTTACACTCTGCATACATACTGCGTATTTGTAAATATGTAGTAAATAAACAACAAATATTTAGTTGTAAGGATTTGTTGCTTATTTGATGTGTATCTACAAACACGCAGAGTGTAAGCAGAGCGTACGCAGTGTATCCAATAAATCGGACACATCTCTACTCCGTTGTCTGCACCTAATAATTTCCCCTTTTTAAAACCCATGAATACAAGATATAAGATAGTCAGCATACTCTGAGGAGAAAAATGCGGAGCACTTTCCTGCAAGATGTGGAAGATTACAAATAGAAAAAAGCGTTTAGCAAAACTGTTTTGGGAAAAAAGAGAAAGCAGCTCTAGGAGAATACCCCGCTCCTAAGTGTATGATTAGCTTCCTCCAGTTGCTTACTAATCTCTGCATATTAGTTAATAGTCAAAGCAACATGAATTATACAAGGTAGTAAGAAACACCCATTTCTAAGGTACATGTGCTTAATACCATTCTGCGGATATTTTGAACAATTGGTCAATAGCTCTGTAAAACTTGGGGGAACGAAAGAGGTAATTGTGTTACTGTTGTTGACAAGAGGCAAAGGACGGTATGATTCATCCTGGCCAAAGGCTGGAGACGGCATATCATTTGTTATGGCTTCTTCATAGCCTTCGCCCTCATTAGATCTATGGATACAAAGTCCCATGTGCATGAATACAGTTAATGCTTCATATTCTTAACTAAAGAAGAGTGATAGACCAGGAAATAGTCTTTACATGTATTCGAGTGCATTTGAAGCAATCATTTTAGATGGTGAAGAGCTATCACACAATAAATCACTTGCTGGATATGCAAAATCCATGGTATCCCTCGAACAGTCCTATGAATAAATTATAGCATCTTAGGAAAAAAAAATTTTTTTGAGAGTAAGATAAGTCATAAAGTCTGTGTAGGCATATATCATATACAGTTGCAAAACTAGTTTTTGAAGGTAGATGCGGCTAATTCCAAAAAAGAAATTACCCAAAAGTTAAAAGGGATAAAACTTTCATGATATGCATACAATAAAAAGATTTACCCTAATACCCAGGGAAAAGACTGACATCACAAAAGTACTTTATGAATGGTTTTATTTTACAGTTGCATAAACTTTTGAGATTGTGCTTTCTTTCTTATTTTTTACAAGGAAGCAATAAATGTAAGCACCAATAGCATGGTGAAAGATCTATCTTTTGAAACATCACAAAATTAAAGCTTAATAACTAACCAGATAATAATTCATCTTATTAACTTACAAGCCCGTAGTCCTAAATAGTAATATCAATGAAACATAAAACGTAAAAAAAAAAAGTAATTGACCAACGAGAATTCAGAAGCACCAATATTTCAAGCCTGTTCATCTGAAAATAAATTTTATATTTCTTAAAGAATTAAAAACAAGTGGCACTTCAGCATATCATTGTACAGAAAGAAGAACATATCATATCAATTCTTTTTTAATTCACGTTGAAGAATATATGTGAAGATTCTGCCTCAAAAGGAACTAAATTTTTACCTTAAAAAAGTAGATGAATGTTTCTGCATCTGCACACGTTAGAAATCTTACCACGAATTTCTGGATCTGAAAGGTCACAAAGTAGCATGCTTTTAGCGTTCACAACATAGATTGATTTGAGCATCAAATTAGTATAGATAAACTTGGAAACCAATTTCAAGAAAGCAAAAAAAAAGATGGCACGCACCCTTGAAACTGTAAAAATGCTACTCACTTTCTATTAACCCAAAATAATCTACAGGAATGGTAGAAGCAAAAGAAAACCACGATAATATAATAAAACTATTGCGATTGTTAAAGAGAGTATTTTTCTGCCATGTTCATTAATCCCTTTTATGTTTAAGCACCCAAATGCCACTTTGGAAACTTTTCAGACAGGCAATCTGCAGATAATATAATGAGCATCTAAGCATAGGACTCAGATAACAGGATAACGATGTCCTAACAAAAAATATCAAATTTATTTCAATACAGCTGTTTGAAAATAGTTGGGACTCTGCTTTGTAACCAAGTAAAAGACTTAATTGGAAGAAAATGAATGAGAGCGAGTTTCTAACCTAACTTCATAAGGATTACAATAGTGAGAGGTTACAAGTATTATTCACAAGCACATAACAAAGATAATGGTAGTATTAGTTAATATAATTCTAATATTGTCCAATTTAAATTTTTATAGAATAAAAAATTAGATTAATTTAATACTGTCGTTGCAAGGTCCCAAGTCCTGGATGAGAACAACAGAGGGTTACATTACGTAGTCGACAACCAACGTAAACATTGTCGAATAATCATGACACAAATACTTTAAAAAATTGTGTTAATGCTAGGGTGTCCCCTAAAAGCGATGCACTGTATGGCTTGAATATAGCGACAATTGTGCAAGGGCCGCTGCACCAGCGCCTTGGTGCAATGTTAAACAGGCAAGGATTCCCACATCAAAGACGGATGTGGGCAAAGAAGCTAGTCCATGAAACTAAAATTAGGATAGAAACTTGGATTATAGATTCCTTTACAGGAAAATTAATAGAATTAATAGATATTATAATTCATAGGAAGATAAATTTTCTGTGCATTCAGGAAATTAAATGGGTTGGAGAGAAGGATAAGGAGATTGATAGTTTAGGATTTCAACTATGATATTCGGGTAGGAGTCGTACTAAAAATGGTGTATGTGTGATTACAGATAAGCGTTTGAAGGATCATGTTATAAAAATTAATATAATTGAAGATAGAATTATAGTTTTAAAGATTGTTATTGATGCTAAGATTGTTAATATTATAAGTTTTTATGCTCCTCAAATAGGTTTGGATATGAATTCAAAATTAAAATTTGGAATGGCTTAGAATAATTAATACAAAAGATATCTCTTAAAACAAGATTTTTATTGGAGCAGATTTAAATGGACATGTTGGTAGAGAGGTAGATGATTTTAAAAGAATTCATGGTGGCCATGAGTTTGGAATGACAAATGAAGGTGATAGGATGATATCAGATTTTTATTTAGCATATATTTTTTAATTGTTAAGAGCTTATTTAAGAAAAGAGATGAGCATCTCATCACTTATAAAAATGGATATAGTTAAACTCAGATTAATTATTTTCTTATAAGAAAATTATATCGTTTAGATTGCAAAAATTGTAAAGTTATCCAGAGTGAAAATTCATATACACAACATCGATTATTAATTTTGGACTTTAAGATAAATGTGCATAAAATAAAAAAATAAAGTAAAATGATATTCTAGGATTAGATGGGGGCATCTAAAGAATATTAACAAAAATATTTTTGAGAATAAGATTTTAGATCTTAAGATTTTGTCTATGCTATGGGCTCTGAAAATTCGGCCCCGGCCTCCCTCGCTGCTTTCTTCGGGGGCAATGTTAACGGAATTAAGTTTCGGGATAAATTTTGATAAGGCAGATGGATTTGCAGATAAGACACTACCCAGACATTTAACCCTCATTTTGCGAGGACTTTATGATCTGAGTTCAGGTTTCCTGTAGGCGCGAGCATCTATAGTTAATTACCCCTCTCGATAATGAGAGAGAACTTTTGATTAACACTAGTCGTCAATCAGATACATAGAAATACATGTATCTCGCATATAATAGCAAAATGGGCATGGTATTTAGAAATCTGAAGGTTTTATATTTGAAATTGGAAATTTCACTATCTTGCACTTAAAGCGGATGGTGAGGGAATGGATGATAGACCCGATCAAGATCCCATGGTTCTGTCATCCCAGGCCATCATGGTCCCTGATTAACTTAGTTAGAGGAGGTAGTCGATCCAACCTAATAGAAGGATCCTTGTCGGCAGCCATGGGTTGCTTCGTCCAAGGGTTCCTTATAGACTTGGGATGGATGTTTGTCTAAGGGGACAAATTTGAATCCACCTTAGCTAACAGAGAGCTTTATGTCCTATCGATTATATAATATTGATTTATATCTAAAGGATTTGATGACATTAAGGAACGTATTGACTCTGGCTATTATCGTAATTTAGCGGTGCCGTTTGCCGGCAAAACCACTGGGCTCTCATCTACTGTTTGTCAAGCTAAATATAGTCTTTTGCATTTTAATGTTGATTACAAGGCATATTCGCAATCATTGATCGTCCTCTGTTATTGCTTTGTGTATGTTTGCAAGAAGTTTTATTAATTGCAGGTGAGTTGATGCATTTTGTTGTATGTTAACCTTTAGCATTGTAGAGAACTATAGTCTTCACTTATTGATTGATCATTACCATTGGAAGTGACATTGTAACATTCATCATATGCTGCATCATGTACATATACTTGTCCTTTGTAGCACTTAAGACTTAATTCTCATGAGTCCTTTGTTGTTCAACTCGTTGATAATCATTTGAATGCCTTGCATCACTGTTCGCGAATAGTTTGTATGCGGGATTATGCTTCTATCACAAGTCCTTGAATATTTGTTTGCATTACAAGTCTATCACCTTCTTATTTGTGCATAAGCCATGTTCACCATGAGTATGCTATTTTGATTTGAATGTAAACTATTATACACTTGATGAATCATCCATTGCCACTCATGGATGCTTGTATTTACTTATAAGCAAGGTTTAAAAGCCTCAGTCCAGGTGAGGCGTACGCCTCATCCAGGTCCAGAATTGCGTAAGCCTCGAGGCGTTTTTTGGTTGAATTGCGCAAAGGCGCGCCTTGAGGCGCGCCTCTAATTGCGCAATTTTAAACCATGCTTATAAGTAAGACATTGTATGCATGACAATTCTTCTTTTTACACCTGCAAAGGGATTTGTCATATTTGTTTCTTGCTTCATTCGTGAGTAGGCTATTGCAATTGTTGCAATCATTTTAAGTCAATTATAAATAAATCATGTTGAAGTCCACAAGTCCTTTGTTTGATTATTGATGTTCATTAGAATGATCTAGGCCTGTAGTTAACATTTGCACTGAGTCCTTGTGGTCCAAATCGAGTTCCCTATATCACTTTCAAGTTTAAAATCCTTGCTGTTCAAGTCTTGTTCAAGTCTCCTGTGGTCCAGTTCAAGTCTTTGCTTGAGTTCAAATGTTCAAGTCATGTCAACTTAATGTTCAAATCAAGTTTGGATTCAATGTTTGCAAGTTCGATTAATGTTTAAATTGAGTTAAAGTCCTTTTTATTTAATCAAATTCAAGTCCGAGCTCAAGTCCAAATTGTCCAAGTTTTGTTCAAGTTAAACTTCCTGTCTATTGGAATCTAAGAAAATATGCGATGCAAAGATTTTAGCTTTTAATGATTTATATAATAAATTAGATACTAAGGAGGGTGAATAATATATATATATATAGTAAATATAATATATATTACATTATATACATATATATATAATACTAGTAATATATATATTATATATATATATAATATATATATAACTATATATATTATATATATATATATATATATATATATATATAAAGTTAGCCAAAACAAAGAGATAGAAGTAGTAAAATTTTAGTTCAAGTATAGTGTATTAAAGATGAAGATCAAAAAAGTACTTTTCTTAGAAGTTGATATTTCAACAAAGGTTGATGAGTATTTGCTAAATTTTTGATGAAAAATGTGAAAATATGATTGACTTTAGTGACCTTACATCCTAAATAAAAATAAAGATTTTTTATTTTTATCGGCATAATGTTTAAAATTGCGCATTCGGGCATTGAGGCGTTTTTCATTCGTAAGGCGAGCGTATAGCCTCAAGGTGTTTTAAGGCGTAAGCCTCAAAATCAAAAGATTCGTAAACATAAAATGAT
The DNA here is from genome assembly GCF_001605985.2 of Dendrobium catenatum. NCBI lineage: Eukaryota > Viridiplantae > Streptophyta > Magnoliopsida > Asparagales > Orchidaceae > Dendrobium > Dendrobium catenatum. The sequence goes on from NW_021318880.1 coordinate 196,788, forward strand.
AAATTTTTTATACTAATGAGTGAATAATTATAAACATAAAAAAACATAGATATGAAGTGAAATCAAATATCCCAATAATAAAACAACATGAATAATAGTTCACTCAAAAACTTCTATCTTTTCCCAAATCCTATTATTCTTTTCATTAACATATAATTCAAATTTTAAAAAAAATAAATAGCAATGACATATCACATAAGAACTCATAAGTCACCAGCACTGTCATCACTAAGGGTTCTTTCATTTGAATCATTATTATGAGAACTGCTCTGTCCCATTCCTACTACTTATAGAGTCTAATGTCGGGCATTTACTTCAAGATTTATGTAAGTTTTAATATATATAGCGTGAGGCGTAAGCCTCATGCTGGTGAGGCGAGGCGGGCCTCAAGGAGGGCCTCAACCAAGTTGAGGCGCAAGCCTCATAAAAAAAACTCGAGGTGTAAAGCATCGAGGCGTTTTTTACTGGAATTGCGCAAAGGCGGGCCTCAAGGCGGAGCCTCATATTGCACATAGGCTATTAGTAAACCAAGAGTTAAAGAGGCTTTAAAGAAAATGAAGGGTGAAAATGCTATTGGAACTGATGATATTTCAATAGAGGTGTGGAAATGCTTAGGAGATGAAGGGATTTCTTGGCTTACTAAACTTTTTAATACTGTTTTGAAGACTAAAAATATGTCAGATGAGTAGAGAATGAGTGTGTTAATTCTTATTTTTAAGAATAAACGTGATGCACAATATTGTGCAAATTATAGAGGAATTAAGTTAATGTGTCATACTTTAAAACTATGGGAGTGAGTTATGGAGCATAGGTTGTAGTGTGATACTAATGTTTCTCAAAATCAATTTGGATTAATGCCGGGTAGGTCTACTATGGAAGGCATACATTTATTGAGAGGTTTGATGGAGAATTATAGAGAGAATATGGAGGATCTACAAATGATATTTATTGATTTAGAGAAAACATACGATAAAGTTCCAAGAGAAGTGCAATGGAGAGTTCTTGAAAAGAAAGGAGTTAATAACGCTTATATTCAAATAATTAAAGATATGTATGCAGGAGCTATTACTTGTGTTCAAACACAAGGTGCTTGACGACCAAGTATTTTCCTATTTTGGTTGGATTACATCAAGGATCAGCCTTAAGCCCATATTTTTATGCTTTAGTCATGGATGTTCACACTAGACATTTGCAAGAGGATGTACCTTGGTATATGTCTTTTGCTGATGTTATTCTTCTTATTGATAAGATTAGAGAGGGAGTTAAGGGTAAACTTGAATTATAGAGGTCAACCTTAGAGTCTAAAGGTTTTTGCTTGAATAGATCTAAAATAAAATATATTGAGTGTAATTTTAGTAGTAATATACCTAGTGAGGGGATTGTGACTTTGAGCTATCAAGTCATTAAAAAAAGTACACATTTTAGATATCTTGGATTTATTGTTTAGAGTTATGGTGAAATAGAAGGGGATATTATCAGCAGAATTCAAGTTTGTGGTTGAAGTGGAGAAATGCATCGGGGTTGTTGTGTGATAGAAAAACCCAGCAGACAACTCAAGCTGTCAAATAAGCAAAAAGAGAAAAAATGGACAAAAGGACTCAGGCATATGTGGCTCACAACCTATTCATCATATCACAAATGCAAATTCGTCAGATAATCAACAACAAATTTGAAACCGAGGAATTCTGAATAGGTAACAACTAATCGAAGGCAACCCAGGTTGCCATAGGGCCATCCTACAACAACATGATTGGCACAAGGACCATCACAAGAGCACCAAGATAACTCAAACAGCAAAAGACCATCCAGAAAACCATTGAATGCCAAATTGGGAACACTGCACATAATAGAAAACCAATACAAAAATTCATTCTACTGAATATCTGTTTTGGGTTTAAAGGACAAAGCAAGAGTGAAACTTAAAATAAAATGAACTTTGAGTTAAATGGCTTTCTCAATGAGTTCAAGACCTCAAGAACCTTCTTGTAATCTCTTCTTGAAAGATTACACACTATAGAAGTAAATTGCAAAGCTTAGAGCACTGAAAAACTTTTGTAAATGAAGAACTCATTGTGCAAAACAGAAGAAAGATTTCCAAAGTTATTTCATGAACAAGTATAGTGGATATTTATAGGGCTGTGGATCATGTATGAAGATAAGATGAAATGAGACAATAGCCCAAACTTTAATCCAAAGATTCAAATTTTGTCTGGGAATTATATTCGAAGGGCATAAGAGATTGTGATAAAAAATGCACAAGGATCTCTTATGTATGCAAGAAGTTGGTTGATAGCACAAAAAATAATTCACTTTAGGAGAAGCAATCCATAGTAAGTGGCCCAACTATAAGGTACCACAGTCCAAAACCAATGATTTCTTATTTCAATTTTCCATAAATCAACAATCATATATGGTGAGGGAAATATTCTGAGAATGCTTTAGCTTGTTTCAATACAAAAAGGTTGTATTGATTAAATTCATTGAACTTAGCTAGTGAATCAAGATGTGTAGAAATGGCTGTCCAAGCTTCCCAATCAAATTCACTAAATTTGATCGATCAAACACATAGCTATTCACAGCCCTCTAATCAAGTTTATCGAACTTGGCTGTTTAAGCAACCCTAGAACTACAATCAACATTACAAAACTTGGTCAATCAAGCTAGGTAATGCAATCTGGCATACGGAAGGCTTACGGTCAAGTTCACTAAACTTGCCAAGAGCCATGTGAGGTATGAAAGGTCTTTCCAGAGACTTCCAAAAGAGCTCAATAAAGTTGGTTGATAGTGCTACAATGCAATAGGATATTCGCCTGAGTAGACTAGTCAAGTTCAGCAAGTTTGGTTGGTGCTCCAACATGTAGATGAAAGAAACTTTCCTAAGGGTAACAGTTAAGTTAGATGGATTTGGTTGATAGCCGAAGCGTTTTGAGCTAATGATTAAGATTTCTCAAGTTAAGTTCAATAAACCAGGTTGGCGGTATGCATTGATGTATTTTATCATAATATCATGAAAAACAAACCTTTGGCTTAGCATAACTAGTATGCTAACATAAAAATCCTAAGACAAAAATATCTTGCAACAAAATTCTTTTGATGCAATCAATGCTCAAAGAACTCTTGATTACATGTACATAATAGTCTATTCACATACAAAGGAGTTAGCTCATATTTGCTCAAGTGCTTGTTCTTCATCGAAATAGCTTAGGAGATTAACAATCTTTCATTGTTTGATAATGACTAAACAGTTAACTATGCCTGAGATTACATGCTCAAGATGAACAACGATATCACAAGCATAGAACGAAGAATGATATAGCAAGGTCATCATAACTTTAATGCCACAAAAGAAGAATATGACACACAGAGTCTTTACAAAACATCAGCTGGAACTAAAACAACAACTAAATTCAAGAACCTAAACTTATCTAACTGAAGTACAAGAGCATCCATTGGCAACCGATTAAGCTTCAAAGCATGATTCAAACACAACAAAGAAATAGATTTTTCATTCAAAGAAATATAAAAACAGTACGTTGAATTTGAAATAAATAAAGAGAAAACTTCATAGGTAATCTGCTCCTGCAAAAGATCGTGGTGAAATTATAGGAGTGAAACTGTGCAGCATTCATTTTCTTATTGAATACGTCAAAATCTAATTTCCCATTAACATAGCACAACAGCACAAAGGGATGCCACTAGCACGACTAGTATCAGGAGTAGCAAAACAATTAAATGGAAGTAACCCAACATATAGGAGATGAGGAGAATGAAATTAGCACCATATACAAAATCCAGATTCAAGCAGGGTTGCTCCACTTACCTGGTTAGAACAATCCCTATAACTCATAAAAACCACTCTGCTCCCTCTAACCGGGCACTGAGGCACACAAGCAACTTGAGGCCACGTCAAGTGGAGACTGGAAACGATGTGCTCTTCCTACAATCATCCATAGTAAAATATTTCTATTCGGTCACTCTATATTGCTCAAATTCAAATATCCAGCACAAACAATCCAAAGAAAGCAGAAAAATAACAGAATCGATGCAGGCATGTACAGGTCATACAAACCTAGTATTGCAACTGAAATTAAACCCTCAATCACAAAATCATGAGATTCAAGCATATAATATTGGAAATATTTCAGAAACATCTATACAGAAATAATAGAGAAAACCTCGCCAACCCAAACAGCACTAAGCCGCATTCTAATGATCAAATGTAGAATGTAAGAGAAGCAAAATCTAACAAGAACTATTGGCTAGGATTCCCAAATACAAGCAAGCGTCGTCTGATTGGTGATCCCTAAACTATATATAATCTAACAGCCAAAACAGGAAGACAAAAGAAGCGAACAGAAGGTACTGACGTGTATGTAGCCAGCGACGGAAATGGAGAGCACAGCGACGTCGGAGGAGCTAGCCTTGACAATGAGGATGGTTGCCGGCAAGGATGCGGTGAGCCAGGTGCCTCTGCAGTAGCGCCCTCGGCCCTTGGTAAGCGGACGGGGTGCGACGTCGACAGTGGGGGAGTGCTGCCACTGAAACATGAAGAAGCGGGAAAACTCCCCTTTCCACTGCTCCCTCATCGTTGTTGGGTTGGGTGCCGGGAGTGCTGAGGGCGTCAGGGTAGATGGCGTAGCAGCAGCTTCCGTCATAACCTTGGCGGTCTGTCCAGGGAATGGGAATGGGAACGGGAAGAATGCAAAGACTGGACGGCAACAATATTTTTGCAGCGAAAATAAGCGAAATCGTTCACGTACGGAATTAGGATCGGCGTCTTATTTCTATAATTTCAAATGCCCGCCGGTTGTGCAAATCGAAATTATTCGAAAAATAAATAAATAAAGAACTTAATAGTGAATTAATACATTTCTTTCATGCGCTCTCGAATAAATCTGATTTAGGTGTAGTGACTGTGAGCTCATGCTTTTGATGCTTTTAACTTGAATACTATGTGGAACAACTGAACAAGTAGGGGTATAAATGAGACGGGTATCAGTTTAATTGAGTTAAGTTTAATTAGTTGTTATTGAGCTCGAGCTCCTTTATTAAGCTCGAGCTGGACATAAAAAATTCATAGACTCGAGCCCGACTCGATTGCTCAAGCTCGTTTAGAAGCCTCGATCGATTCTTTAGTTTTAAATTAAAAAATCAATTTTTTTTACCATTTTATTTTTTAAATGTAGGATTAATTAAATTTTATTATAATATATTATATAATACTAATTTAAATTTACTATTAAATATATTTTAATTTAATCAAGCGGCTCAACAAGTTTTCGAGCCTAGTTAGGCTTGAGCTCTCGAGCTCATTTAATATACAAGCTCGAGATAGGTTTGAGCTCAAACTCGTGGCTCAATAAGCTCGACTTGAGCCGGCGAACCGACTCGGCTCACTTATACCCGTAGAAGCAAGAAAAAATTTAGAGATGTCAAACCAGAACTTTACGAGTATTTGATGGAGATACATAAAAAAATTCATAAGATTAACCCAATAAGCATTGGATTTAATCGAGAGGAAGATCCTAAGGGCGAACACACTAGAAAGATTCTCAGACTCTAGGACGATCTAGCATTAGGGCAATAGCTTCCATAATCAGCACTCGCTAACCAATGGCGAAAATTCCACTCCCCCACCCAAGTAATTGAGGGGAAACCACAGCTAACAAATGAATCCTCCAAGAGGGCAAATTATTAGGTCCGATCACCGAACCTAAAAATAGGTCTGGACATCCAATTAAAACTTGCCACGTCGACTGCGCTTTGATTGCACTTTAACTGCGCTTTAGGTGCGCTTTAACTATGTTTTACCTGCACTTTGACTGCGCATTGTTGACTGCACTTTGATTGTGCTTTACCTGCACTTTTGACGCGCTTAACTTAAAATAATATTTTTTTAGTATCCCTGATAGAGATTACAAAATAAAGGCTTCCAATGGGGTTTAAAAATCCCCACCTAGAGTCATATTGACATATTGTGGAAGATGGGACCCAAGCAACCATCTTGCATATTTTGATTCAACAATCTTGCCCATGAGACATCAATATTAATACAATATTAATTAACAAGAATCTGTTATACGTGTGAGCCTATCAAAGTCTTACACATGTCCCATACTTGTAAATAAACTCTTATATATAGATTATGTCCTGTACTCAGAACACAAGGAAATTAATATAATATTCTATCTTTACTGTTTATCTTCTTTATTTTTGCTTGCGTAAGATTCATGAGTTCATAGAATTCTACATGGTATCAAGAGTGGCGTTCTGATTCTGACGAAACTACCATGACGACGCTCGCTTCCGCATCCTCCTCCGCTCATACTACGGCAGGATCCGGCGTCTTAACTCCGGCCATTCCCCCAGCTCTCAAATTCGTAATTTCTAACATCAAAACTCTCGTTCCATACTCTCTTACTCCCGACAATTTCCCTCTCTGGAGCACCCAATTTGCAGAACTGCTCAAGGCGAACGGGTTTAGCAACTTTCTTGAGCCAAAATCAGCATCTGAAAATGTCGATCCGAATCAAGAAAAACAAGATTGGTCCATAACGGATCAGAATCTGGCTACCGCCATGTGTTCTACAATCTCTCTGGCTGTCCTTCCCTATGTGATTCATCTTGAATCAACATATGAGATTTGGTCCACACTTCATACGCGGTTTCAATCATCAAATCGATCAAAGGTTATACAACTCAAAAACGAGCTTCATAACCTGTCGATGCAATCGCTATCTATGTCTCAGTATCTAACTGAGGTCAAGAAGATAGTTGATCAGATATCCGCGGCGGGATCTACCGTTGATCCGGAAGACGTAATGATCTACATCCTTAATGGACTTCCTGCGGAATACCAGTCCTTCACGACCTCGATCAGGACGATGCAAAACTCATTATCTCTCGACAGCCTATACGCGCTGCTCATCAGCGAAGAAATTCACCTCAAATCCGCAGCGGCAAGATTTCCTAAACCACCCGACATTCAGGCTGCTCTCTACTCCTCCAACGGCCGGGGTCGGCGTGGGCACGGCCGCCCTAACAGAGAAAATACATCGTCGCAACACACCACTCAACCTTCATCCGTTTCATGTCAAATTTGCAAGAAGAAAGGGCATCAGGCTGACTCATGCTGGCACCGACTCAACATGAGCTACACACCAAATCAACAATTACCCAAGAAATCCAATGCTCTTCTTGCGGCTAATGAAAATATCTCCGTAGATGACTGGTACATCGACTCGGGAGCTTCTCGCATATAACGAACAAAAATGACAATCTTGACACCTCCTACGTCTACAGTGGCACTGATCGTGTTACAATTGGGGACGAAAGATCTATTCCTATATCTCATATGGGAACAGGACTTCTTCCGACCCCAGCTAGTACTCTTCTTCTCTCTCGTTTACTTCGTATTCCTTCTTTATCTTATAATCTTCTCTCTATCTATAATTTGGTTAAAGATAACCCTATCTCTATAATTTTTGATGCTAACGGTTTTACATTTAAGGATCTGAGGACAAATCAAACTATACTTCAAGGACCCTGTAAGGATGGGTTGTATCGCATAGCTGCTCACAAGAAGACGCCTATCACCGGTTTAATGACTACCGGAACCTCCTATATCAACTGGCATAGCAGACTTGGACATCCGCATGCTCGCGTCCTTCACAACATTTCCAACAGCAATTCGTCTCTGCATATTTCGACATCTAAACTTGTCTGTAAAGCATGTATGACGTGTAATGGGCATAAAATCCCTTTTGAACTATCTACTAGCTTGTCGAATGCACATTTAGATTTAGTTCATTCCGATGTTTGGGGACCATCTCAAATTCCCTCTCATCAAGGTTTTCGGTATTACATAATATTCGTAGACGACTACTCACGTTATGTTTGGTTATTTCCGCTGTTTTCAAAATCCGATGTTACAAATACTTTTATTAATTTTGTTACTTATATTGAAAGACAAACTAACCGAAAACTCAAAATCATAAAAACAGATGGTGGTGGTGAATTTATCAACAGCAGATTCCAAAAGTTCACACGGACTGCCGGAATCCATCACCAAACTTCATGCCCATATACTCCCGAGCAGAACGGAATCGCCGAAAGAAAGCATTGGCACATAATTACAACCACTCGTACGCTTCTACAACAAGCGTCTCTTCCGCTAACTTATTGGCTTTAAGCTGCAACTACGGCAATTTACCTTATAAACCGTCTTCCTTCCATGACAACTGAACAACTATCTCCGTTACAACAAATGTTTAACATAAAACCGTCTTATGATCATCTCCGAATTTTTGGCTGTGAATGTTATCCTCTCCTTCCTCCAACGCATCGCACCAAGCTTACTCCCACATCTCCGGCCTGTGTCTTCATGGGCTACTCTGAATCCATGAAAGGATACAAGTGTCTTAATCAGTCTAATAACAAAATCAGTATATCAAGACATGTGAAATTTAATGAAAACATTTTTCCTTTTCATCACAGGTCTGCCCAAGAAAGTGAGTCTCAATATACCACTCCATCCTCTCTGTTGATTCCTTCGTCTGTCATTCCTCTTATACATCAAAGCCACAGCAAGTCCAACTTGTGTCCACAACCGTTGCGTTCCAGAGATCAAGATCATGGTCCAGAACCTATGAACATTACACCGGAATCAACCAGTAGTCAGCTACCATCTCCGGTCTCTAATCCAACACCGAAACACCACCCCATGACCACACGCCGACAAACAGGATCGCTCAAACCCTTTAATAAGCTCAATCTTCTGCATCAAGAAAACTTGCACACTGATCCATCATCTTACAGCGTAGCGATCAAAAAGTACGAATGGCGTCACGCAATGGCTGAGGAGTTCTTTGCCTTACAAAAACAAGGTACATAGGATCTTGTACCCCAACCTTCCAACTGTTCTATTCTTGGATCTAAATGGACCTAACGAACAAAATACAATTCGGATGGCTCCATTGCACGCTACAAAGCTAGACTAGTTGCTCTTGGTAACCAACAAGAATACGGTCTTGACTTTCATGATACTTTCAGTCCGGTAGCTAAGCTACCAACAATTCGAATTATGTTTACTATTGCACTGTTCTACAAATGGCAAATACACCAACTGGACGTGGCAAATGCCTTCCTACACGGGGACATTAACGAAACAATTTATATGAAGCAATCGAAAGGGTTCGAGGACGCTCACAACCCAACTCACATGTGTCGTCTCCGAAAGGCCATTTATCGACTTCGTCAAGCTCCTCGGCAATGGTACACTACTTTTACTACACATCTTCTCCAACTCGGTTTTCACCATAGTCAAGCGGACCCTTCCTTGCTCATTCTTCATCGAGGCCAAACCCATATATATCTTCTGGTCTATGTGGATGATATTCTAATTACGGGAAATAGCTCAAATGAAATGAATGTTCTGATAGCACAGCTCAGCTCCAAGTTTACAATGAAAAATCTCGGCATTGCTAGTCACTTATTGGGAATCAAGATAGACTCCAACCCAGATAAGTTCTTTCTCTCTCAAACTAATTACGCCAATTCAATCATACAATTGGCCGAGCTGCAATGCTGCAACTCGGTCTCTAATCCTTCGGTCACCAAAATTCCAGATTCGGCTTCTACAGAACCTCCGTGCTTCACTTCAGAGGCTTTTCGGACTATAATCGGGTCTCTTCAGTATCTAACACTCACCCGACCAGACATAGCATATGCGGTTAATGCCCTCTCCCAGCACATGCATGATCCGTCGAACTATCACACAACAATGCTGAAGAAATTGATCAGATACATCAAAGGATCAACTGAGTTCGGTCTTCCGATTGCCCGATCAGATCTCTCTCTCTCCGCACGTTTTCAGACGCCGACTGGGCATCGGATCCCATTACCTGCAAGTCCACCTCAGGTTTTTGCACATTCCTAGGTAACACTCTAATTTCCTGGACAATGGAGAAGCAACCGACTGTGTCTCGCTCATCCACGGAGTCGGAATACCGGGCACTGGCAGCGGCAACTGCAGACACAATCTGGATCAAGAAGCTACTTGCGGACTTTTGCATTCCTCATCCTTTACCAGTGGACATCTTCTGTGATAACACGTCTGCTATTGCCTTGGCTAACAACCCTGTCTTCCACGCCCGTACCAAACATATTGAAATTGATCAACGCTTTATCCGGGATCACATTCAACGACAAACCATTCGGTTGCTACCTATAAGCACCATTGACAAAATAGCAGATATTCTAACCAAGCCCTTAGCTACTCCTCGTTTTAAAACTCTTCGATTCAAACTTACCATTGGTCCAAATGCTTAGTTTGAGGGGGAATATTAATACAGTAATTAATTAACAAGAATCTGTTATACGTGTGAGCCTATCAAAGTCTTACACGTGTCCCATACTTGTAAATAAACTCTTATATATAGATTATGTCCTGTACTCAAAACACAAGGAAATTAATATAATATTCTATCTTTACTGTTTATCTTCTTTATTCTTGCTTGCGTAAGATTCATGAGTTCATAGAATTCTACAATCAACGATGCGTTAAAGTATTGGTTATTCTTTTCCAACTTCAAAGACTGATTCTCACACTTACCACAAGGCATCGTCATGTACGCTCATATATACCTAGCATGTTCTATCCAAATAATTCTATGGAATTTAGAGAAAACTCTTATTTCTATAATCAAATATTACATAGAATAATATACCATCTTCAAAGATAGAAATAATATTATGCAATGAATTCGAAAATAAAAAATAAGGTTTTGAAAATTTTCATTTCTATAGTAAAAAATAATATAGGGAATATCATGTTATCTTTAAAGATAAAAATAATATTCTACAATAATATTTGAAATAAAAATATATATAATATTTGAAAAATTATCCACATTCCTAAAGATCTTTCCCGTATCTTAGGAATAAGATAGTATTTTTTTTTTTTAATCTAGAGTTGGATGTTCTTCATAAAGGTAAACCCTATGATTAATTAAATTCCGAGAGAGATAAATCTCTTGAGAATATTCCCAATAAAATAGTGACAAATCTTTAAAAAAAGATTGGCATAAAATTGAGAAACTTTTAATTTTTTTTTTAATTTTATTTCAAAGTTCAAGGCAGGGATCAGAATTTAAAATTTTTAAAAAGAGATTGGCATAAAATTGAGCAATTGTTTTTAGACCCAATGAAAAAAGATTATGAAGCACTTAATCCTGAGAAACTTAACGGTAACTTCAATCTCCTCTATGTTGGACTTCAGTATTTTGAGAATTAAAATTTTTTATTTAATTAATATTTTATTAGAAAATTAGGACTTAAAATAAATCATATCATCATCTCATCGACATTCATAGAACAATTCAATTATTCAAACATTTGCACATATCCACCATTCACATTAAATAGAAATAAACATGTTAATCACTTTAAATCATAGTAACACTGCTAATCTAGAACTAGGATTAATATTCCTAACTAACAACAAACGTGTATGCTAGGTTGTGTGGATGATCAAATCATTAGGATTTTAAGTTCTATTTTCTAAATGTAATTTTATTTAAGTATTTAGTGTCGTTTAAATTCAAGAATTAATGTGTTAAAATTTTCAAAAGATTTTAGGGTTTGTTATTTGAATTTGAATTTATTATTTTAAAAATACAATGGGAAGCAAAGTCAAAGTGCAATGACTTCACCTACCAATATGTCCTAGTAAAAACAAGATGTAATCACTCCATTTAAGAAGTTGAAACAAGACTAGAAATTTCTTTTATGATTTTGAACAATTAAGTATTTTATTAAGGTGTGTTGGAAGCTTTATATTTTAAATGTTGTTTGGGGCTTAAAAATTCGTGAGATAACCTTATTATGGTTGAGAAGATAAACCCAAATAAATTCTTAAGTATCTTTAAGATTTTGGAATGCTTATTATAAATTTTATGTTATTTATTATTCTATATTGCTTATTGAATAATTATAATATAGTAAATTAGGATAGGTTTTGATTGATTAAATGAATTTAAAACTTCAAGAAATTCTCTTTGAAAGTCATGATAGCTCAAAGTGAGTCTATTGAAGTTCCTAAATTGTTTAAAATAATTTGATGATTTTTAATGATTCATTTCATTCAAATTTGGCATAAGCACAATTCAAGCCTGATTCAACCTTGATTAGCATTTAATTTAAGTTCAATAATTTAATATCTTATTAGCAATGATTTTCTTTATTTCATTATTCTATTATGAGTTTAATGCAATTTGATTTTTACTTATTTAGTAATGAATTTTTTAAATTAAAGATAAAATAGGATTTCTTATGATAGATGGTATTAGGGTTTGATGTTTGACCCTTGAGATTACCTCAAAATGACATGAAATTTGAACTTCAAACCATACTGACTAAGGATGAATAAATGAAATGTTAAGATCATTTGGAAGTTATTTAAATTTTTAATGATATGTTGATTATGAGTTTGACCTAGGTTTGACTTTTATTTAGAATGGATTCTTTAATTATAAATACAATGGCTATTATTATTATTATTATTATTTTATTCCATAAAAATTTTATATGAGTTCAATGAAGGCGAGTTGTTTTTTATGATTATTTATAAAATTTTCTAGTTGTTATGCATAATTCTTTTTTATTTTTTTAAATTTTTTAGCTGAAACACATATCTGGGTTTACATGTTAATACCAAAAAAATTTGCAAGTTTTTAAAGGGTTTAAATGCTCATTAATGCTTAGAGAGCTACAATCAAAAAGAAAAAAAAAGTCCTAATGAGCCAAGGAACCCTAGTACTTACAAAATAATAAACATAAAATATAAAATAGTGGGGCAGGAAGCTACCACCAAAAAAAAGGTCTAACTCAGCTCAACATTAGAATAAAGAAGAAGAAGCAGAACCATCGACAACCACCATAACCTTAAGAGACAATGCCATTGTGGGCTATGTGCCCATATCAACTGAGAGCATGACCGATTAGTAGTACCTTTGCTGATACAAACACATAAGCTCACTAAAGCTTACCCAACCAACCAAAAACCACAGTCTAGGGATGAGGAAAGAGGACAACAACTAATCAGTCTTAAATAGAGATAAAGGGGAAAAACCCCTCCAAAAGAAAGAAAAGAAGCAACAAGAATAGCTGTCAAACTAGCCAGCAAAAATTCAAAAAGTTAGACGGATCTTTTATAAGGTAGGCTAGAATGATCCAAATTAACCAAACCCTTGAGCATGCCAAATAAAAAAGACCTAGTAAATTAAGGGAAACCCACTAAATTACACCCAATATTAGCTAAATATTTAGCAATATAATTCCTTTCCCTCAAAATATGAGTGATGGATTAGGAAATGCGAAAAAACCAATGATTAATTTCCTTGATAATATAGAAATAAGAGAGATTGGAATTCATATTACCCGCAATATAATGAATAAGAAGAGTAGCATCAACTTCAATCCAAAGATTAGTAAGACCTAAAGAAATATACAACTTAAGACCATAATGAAGAGCATGAAGTTTAGCCATGATAATAATGGTAGACACACTAGGACCAACAAAAGGAATAATCAAATTACCACAAAAATCATGAATAATACCCCTATATAAAGCATTAGAATTATTCAAAGAGCCATCGATGTTAAGTTTAAAATAGACTTGAACTGGTTTAAGCCATCTTACAAGTTTACCATCCTTAATAGGGGAGGGGGAATGAAACAATATACCAAAATTAGCAGCAGTATGATAAAAACCTTTGAAGCAATTATCCGTAATAAAATTAGCTACAAACAGCTGCACCACTTTATCCTTGACTTTAGAGATAATAGTCAAAGCATTCATACAAATATCCTCATGCTTAGACTCATTCATACTTTTTGATAGAAACCAGCAAATAATAATAGGTAAGACATTAGTAATATTACCTTTAGTAGGAATAAACCAAGCTTGTAAAATATCAGTAATGGAACTATAATTTGTAAGAAAATTAGCATTAAACACATTATCAAATTATAACCAAACTTTGAGAGCAATAGGACCTTGAACAAAAACATGATTGAGGTTTTCAATGTGATAACAACATTGACATTTGGATACCATGTATAAACCTTTTTTCATTAAAATAAAGTCAACAGTAATGTAATTATGTAAAAGTATCAACATTAAAATAGAATAGGAAGCTAGGATAACATTATGCCAAATAGCAAAAAAAGTAGAGATTTAGAAAAAGTTTGCTTAATAAAATGCCAAACTTCTTTAAGAACAAACATGCCATCATATGAGTTTGTAAAGATCATGCAATCCTCCTCCAACTGAAGTGGAATTTTGAGAATAAGGTTAACAATAAAGTCAGAAACAATATCATTAAGTAACTCAACATTCTCATTCCAGAGGAGAATAAAATGAGAAACTTTGCAAGCACTAGTAGATTAAGTATTTATCAAATTTTCAATAGAGAAATTGCTGAACCATTAATCTTGACAAAAGAAAATGCTTCCCACCACAATACCCCATTGAAGAAATTGCTCAGATTCCCAATTAATAGAACACATCCTTTTCAAATATGGGAATCACCTTTTTAAAATGATAAATAAGTTGAAACTTACCAGCACAATACTTGGAGATCACAATATTAGCCCAAAGACTCTTCTTAGATCTTAAAGAAAACCAAAGGTTATAGGAAAAATCATGAGCCATATCAGCCAAAATTTTAAAGTCTAACATGCCTTCATAAAATACCCCAAAATAGTTATTCCAAGAAGCCCAAAGAATAGCAAACTTGCTATCCTTAGCTCCCCAAAAATTTTTGTTAAATAACCTTTCCAATCTTCTACAAACACAGGACCAAGATTATAAAATAGATAAATATGAATAGAATAGATGACACTCCTGATTATGACTAATCTAGTACCATAAGAGAGAAAGTTAAATGGCCAACTAGAAAGAATCTTTTGCACATTAGCAAACAAATCTCCAAATAAATGGGACCTTTTTTTACCCATGAAACGTGGAGTTCCTAAATACTTCGAAGGAAGAGTCTTATGAAAGAAACCAAAATTTTTTTGAATTGTACTAATCCGTTGAGCGAAAATAGGCTTGGATATAATAAAATAGCTCTTCATAGGGTTAAAAATTAAACCACTGGCTCTTTGAAATTGA
Organism: Dendrobium catenatum; assembly: GCF_001605985.2. Lineage (NCBI taxonomy): Eukaryota > Viridiplantae > Streptophyta > Magnoliopsida > Asparagales > Orchidaceae > Dendrobium > Dendrobium catenatum. The sequence goes on from NW_021318880.1 coordinate 211,963, forward strand.
TTGAGGAATTTAAAAAGAATGAAAAGAATTTTGATAGAGGAAACATAAATGAGAGATAGGAAAACTTCCAATGGTTTGAAAATGCAAATTAGGATGAATTCGAAACATCACATCACATTTAGACCCCTTGAAAGATATTACACATCAATAATAAACAAAGCCGAAGATAATGGATTCCCTTGCCAAATACCATGAACCGAATTGAAACAACCATAACACTTCCCATTAACAATAATAGAGAAACAATAAATTTCAATACTATTCTTTATGTGTGTAATACAATCCAAGTTAAAACCAAACAACTTTAACATAGTGTAACGAAATTTGCAATTAAGATTGTCATAAGCTTTAGTAATATCTAATTTAAAGATAATATCCCCCCTTAGATTTTAGGCTCAAGGTCACGCACTAATTACTAAGATAACAAGAAATTATCAAAAAATAGAATGACCTTTCAAAAAACCTATTTGCTTAAGTGAAATAATTTTAGGTAAAACCAAAGCCAACCTTCCCATAAGCAATTTGGCATTAAGTTTATTTAAAAAGAATAGAGACTAATAGGATGAAATAATTCCAAAAGTTTTTTTTTTTTTTTTTTGAAGAAATGCAATTTGCATTAAAAGAAAGAAAGAACACCCTAATATAAACTAGAAACAAAATAAAAACTAAGGGTTCCTTGATCCAAACAAAACCTTATTGAAAGCATATTTGTTAAAATAAACTTATCATAATTGAAATGACACCCACTATTTTCCATTTTAAAACCCTTAGGGTGGAGGGGATACCAAATATTAAATAACCTGAAAGGTTGTTTAGCATCAAAGAGTTCCCAACCGGTTAAAAAATAAGACCTAGTATCGATACCATAAGCAATTAGAATAAATTTAGAAAACAAATATAAGTCTAAAAGAAAGTAAAAGAAACTAAAAAAATCTAGAAAGTAAATACAAGTATTGTCCATCATCCGAGAAACACCTAAGAATACTTCCAATAGGTTTCTCAGAATTAAACTAATGACATCCAATAAAACTATAGGACAATATATCTCAAACACTAAAAAAGATATATGCCACTTCCAAATTCTGAGGACATAACTCATAGCTAGTAATCTGAGATACTTTTTGATCAGGAGCTCCATCATCAAGTATCTTAAAAGTAATTCCACTATGCTATTTTCAACGGAGTTACAAGAAAGCATATTAATGAGCAAAAGGGGAAGAACCCCCCATAAAATTCTTTAATCTGAGATCTACCATCCTTCTTCGCGGTAAATGTTCCAACTGTCCCAATGATTGTAGTTCTTTAAATAGTTTATGTTTAGAATATGAAGAATAACCTTCCTTTATAGTTGCCATTTTTCCCTTCACTATCACAGCCTTTTTAAAATTTAAATTAACCTCGGAGGAGTAACAAATTCTAGTACAATAGCAGGAATAGTTCCACTTAATCCTCCCATTTAGTCTAAAGGAACTTCAATTCCATTAGTTTTCACGACATTAACTGAAGGAGAGACAACTTTCGGTTCAATAACAGTCTTTGACTCAGCAAAAGAAATTACATCCTCTTTTCCTTCTAGAATTTGTTCCTTTTTTAATTCAATTTTTGAAATTTGAATAGATTCAGTAATTTGGATAGCTTGATCAGCAATCAAACCATCTGAAATATCGCAGCAATTGTCTACTAAAGATAAATCATTCGAAACTTTATCCAGAATTTGAACATTCTAAAAATCAGCATCCTCATTTAAACTTTTATTAAAGTCTTCTTTGTCAATAACTTCAACATTGTTAACATTATATATATCATCATCTATATTATCATTTTCTTCAAGAGATAACACACTATACTTATTTGAATTACTGAGATCTGATATGATTTTATCAGATAAAGCATTAACAAAATCTTCCTTATCTACAACAGGATTCATACCCGAATCCACCTTATCAGGATTTTCCTTAATCCGAAAATCTGATTTCTTCTTATTAAATAAAACTTTTTACCTTTTTTGTTCTTGAACTTCACATGCATCCATGGCCCATAAGAAAGTTTATCAGCTTGAACTGAACTCTTAGGAACTTCTTTATCAACCAGATTCAGAGTACGAGAGACATTTGGACATACAAAATCTTTATGTCCAATTCTTCCACATTTTAAACAAAGAGACGAAAGATTTTGATATTCAAATTTTTGAAAAAATCTTTTATTTAAACCTTCAACCCAAATACCTCAAGAGAGCTTAATATTTAATTTAATCCGAATGCAAGCTCTAGCAAATTCCCTTCTTCCCCATCTAAACATGTTGCCATCTAATAATAAAGGGGTTCCAATTCTAGAAACTATTTTAGTAATATTAGTTTCATCCCAACAATGACGAGGCAAATGAGGTAGTCGAACCCAAATGGGAGAAGAAATCCCTTCCATAGCGATAGGAGAGAAATTATGAGACCATCTGTCTATACCAATGATGAAGCCCCCAACGTACCAAGACCTCCATTAAGAACTTCCTCTATTGCTTCAGATGACTAAAACGAACACAAAAGCCAAATGAAACCCACCAAATTTAGTCCATTGTCTCCTTAATTCAAGACTACATATTGAAAAAGGAAAATTCTTGCAAAGAATTTTAACCACCAAGGAATTTCTCAAAACTTGAACATTGGCTTTTTCTTTCTCCATATCAAGCTTAACAACATTTGCATCCTCATTTCCATCAAAAACTCCATTCAAATTTATTTTAATATGTGATTTTTTCAACGACACATTTATCCAATCTAGAGAAAGAAACTGGAATTTTAACATGAACATCACCAAAAATGTTATTATCAGCACCATTACCTTTCTCCAATAGATTATCTTCTTTTGATTTGGAACCCAAAGAAGAAGCCTTCATATCATTTGATTTAGGAAAAAAAATTGAACTAGGTGAAAATGACTTACTGTTCAAATAAGAAATAACTTCCTTTCCTTTCTCTGTCTCCGGCAAAACCTTCTGCTTAGAGACCAAACCACCCTATCTGATTACCAGAGGAGTATTCATGAAATAGGAATTGCGAGAGAAGCTGCAGTTGAAGGAAAATCTACCTTTTGAATCCAACAGAGTTGGACGCTGGACATATATTAAGGATGAGGTGTTCCGGTCATCAGTAGATGACCGAACACCCTCTTCCATCATCAACGTTGACTGTAGGGATTCACAAAATCCTTCTTATTTTCCTGGATGTTCTCTCTCTTCCCGAGTGCTCATGTTTTGAAAGTGTTTAGCTTCAAATAATTCCAAAAGTTAATGACATCTTTTTTAGGTAATAAAACTATGGAAGTTGAAGCAAAGAATTTATGATAAGGATTACCCATAAAGAAATCCACCACATCATTCACTAAATAACCTTAATATTGAGCCAAATTTCCTCTTCAGAAGGCACCTTAATAAGCATCAAAGTATCCTCCTTAGAATAAGAGTGGGAATAAAGGAGAAATGAATATTCATATATAGACATAAATCTTTATTATAAATATTTTTAAAATAGTCAATAGCATAGTTATTAATAAACTCAGGCAAATTAATGGATGGATCATTAGTAGTAGTAATTTTACGAATATAACTAGCAGCTTTTTGTGACTAGCAATATTATGAAAGAATTTTATATTTTTGTCACCCTCAACCAAGAATTTAGAAGAAGCCTTTTATCTCCAAAAGGTTTCTTCTTTTTCTTGGAGTTTAAACAGATTTACCATGGCTTCATTCAATAAAGATAAATTCTCAAAAGACTAATCACTCATATACTTATTATAAAAAAAGTAACCATTTTCTTAGCCTGTAAAAGGTTAGATGAATTATTTTTGAAAACTCATTTGTTCCACCAGTTCAATTTCTACTTAAATCTCTTAAGATTAAACCACAGCCTAGTCATACCTCCAATATTATCACAAAGAAATAAATTTACATTCAAGTTACTTTCTAAAATATTAAAAAATGACTCATCAAGAAGCCACATGTTTTGAAATCTAAAAGGTGGATGAGTCTTAATATTATGAAAGGAATTACTCAAAACAAGAAGAGAATGATCCGATAAAGTTTTAGTCAATTGCTCAATGTGTGTCTTAGGAAAAGTTGAAATCCACAAATCATTAAATAAAATCTAGTGTAATCTATGCCACATAGTAGCCTTGTTCTAAGTTAAAGCATATCCAGTGAAACCAATATCATATAAATTGTAATTTAAAATCATATCATTAAAATCTTCCATAAAATAAAAATTAGAATATTTACCCCCAATCGTTTTAGCACCATTAGTAATAGTATTGAAATTACCACCAAATAACCAAGGTGCATTTATACTAGAAGAGAAATTAGAAAGTTGTCTCCAAAGATGTTTCCTTTGAAATCTAGAACAGGAAGCATAAACAAAAGTTGCAAAATAAGAAAATTGGAAAAAATTAATACTAGTGTGCACTATTTGAGGATAATCAATAATAATATCTAAATGCACTTCCAAAAAATCCAAATCTTATTAGAGCAATTTCCAAAAGCCAAATCGAAGCCAAGCTTGAGGTGGATAGAATCCAATTTAGAGGAAGAAATTAATGGCTTAATTAAAACAAGAACATTAATGTTATGAATCCTACATAAATTTCTAACCTTGTTCTTGGATAGAGTGGCAGCCACACTCCTAATGTTCCAGATAAGAGCTTTAACTATTAGAGGATGTTGAGATATTTGAAGCCCGAATAACCCTAGGAGTGTGGCCAAAAATACTTTTAACATTCTTGTTTTTCTTCTTTCCAACTTTGATAGAGCCATCGTTATTATTTTTGGCACTTCCTTTAGAAACAATGGATGACATAGAAATATATATTTTTACCTTCTTGATTATCCATAAGAGAACCATT